>NW_020956091.1:155438-158109 GCF_003031625.1 Empidonax traillii
TTTTTTAGAAGCTTCCATGATTTGGAATTGCTTGTTTAAGAAACCCCAGTCCAGAGACCTCCTTGAATAAGTTGGATCCAGTGACTTTGTGGCCGATCCAGTTGGATCCAGTGACTTTAGAGGATGTCAGCAGAGGGAAGAGGGGATGTGTCTGATGCCACAGGGAGCCAGGGGTGGTTCTTGCCCACCCGTCTCTTCCCTGATCAATTTAAAAGGCCTCTGCGTTTGGTCATATGAATCCCACCCACAGACATGATGGCCTGGTTAAATTCTGGTCTCTCTAGTTCACACACAGCTGGAGCAGGAATTCCTTGGCTGCTGGCTGTCCAGGAGCCATGGGAAAGGGATGCCTGTGTTTCTCCATCTGGAGGCAGGGGGGGAGCCCCGCCAGAGCTGTCAACACGAGCTTCCAGAAACTGAGCAAAACTGAACTGTGTGTTCTCCAGGGGGAAACCCCTGGATGCAGAACAGTGTCTTTTCCCACTGACTTTTAGTGGATGAAGCAAATCAGCAGCCTGGTAATTATAATCTGTCTGTTTTGGAAACTCCTTATTGCTCTCAAGCGCTCGGCAAGCACAGGCTTTTGATGTGTATATTGACAATACATGTCTAAAGCACTGCCATTTGGTTTGGAATATTAAATGAAAGCCTATTTTAAAGTAATTTGCTGCCTAGGGGTATATGTTTTTGTAGCAGGAACATTTATGTAAAACCAGCTTACTTTCCAGTATTTTGTGAATGGGAATTCAGCATATGTATTTAATTATCGTTGGGAAGGGGTGCTTTATTTTGTTGATTGGTATTGCATGACAGGAATGCCTGCCTAAAAGTTTGTATGCTGCATATTTTCACCTAAGGTTTGAAAATACCATCCTATCAAAAATTTCACAAAGAAATTAATAAGTAATGCTGAATTTGACACCTTTTAACTCCTACGTATTTTTTGCAAGCAGAAAAAAAGCTAAATTCAGTAACAAAATATCCAGTGCTAATTACAGCTTAAACCTATGTGACCTTAGATTTTCTCTGGTGTTTAGCTTTGAATAAATTATTTTTAAAAGCCATCCACGTGCCTTAAGTTACTGTTTTTAGCACACTTACAGGAACTTTGGAGAGCCATACACAGACCAGGAATGTATGTGGTGTAAAAGAGGTGGAAAAGAGGCGACAGCAGATCTCATAAGATTTTTGCAGGAAGGAAGGCAGCAGGCAATACTGAAGCCTTTACGTCAAATAGAAGCATCAAAAGCTTCAAGGCCCGTGCCAAAGGAAATATGACAATTCTGAAAACAAAGCAATCCCACCCCCACCCCCTGTGTGCTCTGGATGTGAATGTCACCTCTCTGATGAATGATGATTTGTGAAGCTCACTGAGAACACCCTCTTTTTCGTTTCAGTGAAGGCTTTTTTGGCTTTGTGTTTTCTATTTTTGCATTTGGAAATGGTTGGTGTTTAGCCCTGCCCTGTTCACACCTGACTCCTGATCAGAATTCCATATCTCGGACTGCTCTGCCTCTCTAATCTTTAAGACTGTTGGTTTTCCAATGTGGTTTAAAGGCAACTGTTAAAATTTGCATGAGGATTTGCTTTTTTTCTCTAGAATTTCATGTGGTATGCTCTTGGAAAAGAAGGAGCACCAGCAATATCTCCCCTTTAGAACTGCTCGTGTTTGCAAAGTGAAGAACTGGAGGCACCGGCACCCATCCCCTTCCCAAGGGCCAGAGTTTCACCCCAGGATGGAAACAGCTCCTGGAATATTCTACGTGTAAGGGCACTCAAGAGGTGTAAAAGCCAAAAAGATAAACCCCAAACTCAAAACAAATAAGCAAAGTGTCCCCTGTTCTTATATTTATTATCAGCATATTGCTTTCTAGGAACTTCTTCTTCTCCACTTTGCTTTGTACAAGAATAATGGAGTCTTGCAATGGTTTGTTTTTTTTTTTTTCATAAATTGATTTAAACTGCAAGTTTAACATATAACTAGTGGATAAAATATTCTAGGAATATGGTGTTATTCTAAAACATGATTGAGAACTTTAGTTTGATGCATAACGTCTATTTAAAGTAGCCATGTAATTTATTGGAGCTGAGCTTGTACCAAAATAGTTCTGCAGTTTCGTTATCACTTCTGTAGGCAGACCTCTGATCTAGATAACCAAGGGAATGCTATTTTGGAAGAAAATATTCTAAATGCCTTCCTCTTTGTGAATTACAGGGGGATAAAAGGAGAATACTTTCCTTGTGAATCAAAGGATGATATTTATTAAGAATTCCAGAGCTTGCTTTTCTAGAAGCTTAAAATAGAACGTTGAGAGTTCTTCACCTTAACAAAATGCTAGGTTTCTAAAAACTGAAAGATTTCTGATCCATATATTCTGACAGTTTTTTAAATAGGGTTATTTTTGCCCAAACTGTGAGCCAACTTTAGCAGTTCTGAACAAAGTACATTTCTGTAGGCTCTGCGTTGTGGTAGTCCTTCACAAATCATCCTGATATCTTAAAAGCTGAGATCCATCTCTGAAATACAAAATTGTTGGGCTTTTTTTTTTTTTTTTTTTTTTTTTTTTTTTTTTTTTTTTTTTTTTTTTTTTTTTTTTTTTTTTTTTTTTTTTTTTTTTTTTTTTTTTTTTTTTTTTTTTTTTTTTTTTTTTTTTTTTTTTTTTTTTTTTTT
>NW_020956091.1:158580-200266 GCF_003031625.1 Empidonax traillii
AGGGTAATATCTGCAGCAAGGTTTTGGCAGAATTCCTTGGCAGAGGTTGAAAAAGCTTGAACTCTAACACACCTCTCTATCCCTTGGTAGCAGGGAAAGGGAGTTGACCTCTCTTTCTTGAGAGAGGTTAACCTCTCAGTTAACCTCTTATGTCTGTAAATACTTTAATGAGAAATAGTTGGGGAACTTGCCTAAAACTCCAAGCCATGAGAAAGCTTCGCTGGGCAAAGTCATCTAATGTGTGTGGGGAAGGGAATAGCTCAGATTGGCCAGGGAAAGCAGCAAATCCAATCCTGGTTCTGACTAAAGACAAAGCTTTCATTACATGGTTATTGTTTCTCCAGAAAAAAACCTCCAATTGCTGAGCAATCTAGCATGTTTCATAAATATCCATTGCATTTATGTGATCTACTGATTTGGGGGAGAAATATTCTTAATTTTTTAGCTGACAAACCTCCTGATGAAAACTCTTCTGCAGCATGATGCTTTCTGATAGTTTTTATACTGGGGGAAGAGGAAGGGAATAATCATTGCATATTATATTGAAATAAACTGAGGGGAAGACAAGCTCACTTAGTCTTCACTTTACTTCAGCTGGTAAAGACTCTCTCAGCCACACTACTTCAAGGACTATGGGGCCCTGACCCTTAAGATTCCATGAGTTATCACACCAAACCCTTATATCTGTGACTAAACTAGATATATGTAGGTAGTGCTACAATTTCCTACTTTTTTCTCCTTTTTTTTTTTTTTTTTTCATTTTTAGGCCATTTCTTCTTGGTACTGTGGGAACATTTAGCCCACCATTTTCATTTGAGACTTTCCAAGCAGCAGATGATGATTTATCTGTGGTGTGCTGTTCAGTAAACTAAATGTTCATTTTGGTGAACTTCTCCAGTGCTGCAAGCTTTGTAGTCTTGAGAGAAAAAAATCAAAAGCTAGGGAAGGCTATTCATAGCAACCCAGTAGAGCTCTAAACATTATTATTTCAATAGTGAGATGGGATCTTTTGGACAGTTCTTAGGCAATATATCCTGTAGTTCCTAGGTGGTTAAAAAGGAGCTGGAAAGGAGAGGGCAGGGAGCTGCAAGGCTGTTTGATTGTGCTACAGGCTTTAATATCTCCCTGGTCTGATTTCAGATGCTCAGCATCACTCTTTGCTTGCTCAGCTAATAGTACACAAAGTGATCATCAATCAAAGTAAATAATGTGGCTGTAGCAGGAAACATAAGGCACTGAATGCAGAGAGAGTTTTCATTGATTCCAGGGGATTTTGGACAGATGGGTGTCATCACTGCAATGTAAATAGGTGAAGTTTCAGGTTCATGATTAGTTTTACAGATCACCTGAGCTGTGCTAACGGTATGTGAGCCCCTAGCCTCTGTTAAATGTTGCTGGTTTTTAAATGCAACTTTAACTCTCTTTTCATCTTACTGCAGGCCAAACTCACACATCCACTGAGCTGCCAATGCTCAGTCCCAGCGGGCTGAGGGTGTTAGGCTGCTGTGGCCTCAGGGCACGTGGGAAGGGTTCCAAGGAGGAATTTGTAGAGCCAAGACTAGGAAGAGGACGTGTTGTCACAGAAGGTCTCCACTTGTCAGCTTTGCCAGATCGTCATCTGGTTTTACACCACGCTTATGGAAAAAAAAAATATTAGCGAGGAACCTAATGAGGTGATTGTACATTTAATATTTTGTACGTGATACATCAATTTTATCTGTCGCCTTTGGAAGGCCGCAGCAGAAACAGGCAGTTTGAGGGAGACACTGTGGTGTTCAGCCAGCAGAAAGGTGCAGAAAGGCAAGCACAGAGAGCAAGGACTGTGAGCTAGTTGCTTTAGCCCTGGAGGATGTTGTTTTGTTGTTGCTCACTGTCAATAATGTTTTCTCATTTTACAACTTCGGAAAAAAAATTTGAAGTGATGTAATATTTTTTTTTCCGATAGAGTTGGTGGGAAATTGCGGCTGCCAGGCATTCTCACTCAAGGCTCTGATGATTCATAAACTTGGGATACTTGGTCATCTCACCTTTCAAGCTCCTGAGCTCCAGGGTAGGAAGCAGGTAGTGTAATCAGACTGCATGGGCTGGCACAGGAGCTGGCTTTGCATGGAGGAGAGGAAGGCACTGAAAGCTGATGATGGAAAGCTCTTCTTTGCCATGTGGAGTGGGAAACTATCCCATGTGAGTTTATGGCATACTTGGATTTAAACACAGAATCAACAAAGTCCAAGCTCTCAGAATCTTAAACACTCATGGAGTAGTTTACATCAGGCAGGACCTCTGGGAGTCACTGGTACATCTCCTTACTGCGAGCAGGGTGTGATTAGCTGAGCTCTCTCAAGGCCTAATCCAGCTGAATTTTGGCTTATGGCCAAGGCTAGAGAATTCCATCCTTCCTGTTTTCATTTTTACATTGTATAATTAAAGGATCTCCCCTTCTCCAATGGCAGAAGTCACAGAATGCAATTTTACCCAAACATCAGAGTAACACAGGCGGGATTTGATTAATAAACAGCAGCTTTACTGGGAAGCTGCCTAAGAAAGTGTCATTTGACTGCTTCAGGGTTGTACACCTGGTGAGCTGAACTGCTGACCTGATCCAGGCCCATGTAGGGCACAAACTGTTTTTGCAATGTCTCCTGCAATACCCTCCCCACCTGTAGCTCAGAAGTTCTTTGTCTTGGGAGTCGTTGAAAGCGGGTGTGTAATTGCCAATGTGCTGGTGAAAGAAACTGAGTAGCAGGACAAATAGAACTGAGGAGGTAGGAATGGAATGGACTCTGAGATCAAGGGTGACAATCATATACCAGCCTGTCAAAATAGTAACAGAGACAAAAGGTAAAGCAGAGCGCTGAAGAGCAGATTGTGTTAAGGCATCTGAACTGTCCTGGCTTACACATGGTGCCACGCAAAGTGACTTTGAAAATGATTTAATTTTTCACACACAGGGTCCTGTAAATAGCACAAACACTGGAGCAGAGTTGCTTGAAACCATGAACGCTTTCCCTTCTTTGAGAGCTCCTTTGGTTGTTGTGGTTTAAAATAAATCACGTTTCCAGGCATTTTGACTTCCCTGAGCATTACGGGAGATTATGAACTACTTCATATGCAGGGTGATATTTCAGATGTGGGTGTGTGGGGCCCTCACATACATTTTGCAGCTATTTGCTTTATCACTTACTTCATCTATATGCGACCCGTCTCCATCAGCGGAACTTCACATGTTCCGCGAAGCTCCTGCCAGCTCCGGTTGCCGAGAAGATCTTTTTCTTCATTAAACTATAAATGTGTGGGCACTATCACTCAGCTTCTCAGCACTAGCTACTAATGCTATGGACAGCCTTTTGGGGCTCTTTGATCCCAATCCATTCAGCTATTCTTGCACATCTGATGGCGGTTGTAGTTTGAACCACCCAACCAAACCAAGGAGGCCAAATGGGATTTCCTCAAAGATCAGAGAGCCTTAAGCATGAGGCCTGGAGTGGCATCCTGGAGGTAGTTAGAGTCACAGCTTTTCTAGCAGCTCTAGGATAGCTTAGAATTTCCTAGGATAGGCAAATAATGAGCTCAGTGATTTTGGGGTGCTTTTGTGACGTTGGAAAATGTGCCTAGAGTGGTGTCTGACTAATCTTGCTGGGTTGAGGCTGGGAAAAGGGAAAAAGGACCAAAGGAGAAAAGCAGAAAGGCTGAAAGGGAAGAATGAGAGAACTTTCTCCCAAGGAGACCAGGTACCAGAACTATTCATCTGAAGATGGCCCTTGTTTGTGAACTAACACCAAATACTTCCCAGCTGTGGCTCTGGCAGTGCCTGCCAGCAGGGATACATGTCATTATTACAAGTTGTGTCTGCAAAGAAATGCTGAGTCCCTGTAGACCATGCTGGCTTCAGTGTCCCCACATGCAGCAGTTTTAGCTAATAAACCCACTGATCCTCTAGGTAACTGTCAGACAATACCTGGAACCTGGTTAAATGCCACAGGCAGCATTTAAAACAGGAATCTTCCACCATGCATCTTACAACAAGAAAGCCAACTTTTGCAATCGTGTCTAGCAGTGATAAAAGCTCTGCAAGCCCAGAACAACAGGATCAGCCCTGCCATGTGCTTTATGATCAGCTTTGGCCCAGTAACTCCTTGCTCTGAGGTGTGGAAAGTTGAGACTGGGATCATTTCTGTGCCTCACCTCCTCTGCCCACTATCAGTTTTTGTGTCAGCAGTGTCCTGCAGCCAGGATACCTTGAGCACTCTCAAATCGGTTTTGTCTTGGGATCTTCCTTTCCTAAGGTGGGAATGATCAGGCCAAGATCCTTTGGGAAGCATTCACAGCTATTACCCAGTCATGGAGACTTGTCCTCAAAGGCAATATTTAATATATTTATTGATATCGTTCCAACTTCAATAAATAAAGGGGACATTCCTGTGCCTTTTCTCAAGAAGTTTTGCTCACCTAATACTTCTCTTCAAGAGCAATATTGCATAATTTGTAAGCAAATAATTTACTCACTGCTATCTAGCATTTCTTACTAAGATATTTTTTTGCCTCAGGGTGCTGTGAGAGATATTTCTTGGGTATTGTTAACCTCAGTGACACTCTGCCAACCAGTAACTCTGGTATAACTGAAAAGCTTTCTGGTTCTACTAGTGAAAGATGATTTTTGAATTACAGAGTGAGACATTGACAAAAATACAGGAAAATGCAATTGAAAGGGATGAGTAATAATTGCATGCATGCAGCATGGATCCTGTTTTCTTGTTTGCAGCAGTTATTTATTTAGTCACACACTCAAAACCAGCCCAATTATAAAAACAAGTTCATCCTTTTTTTTTTTTTTTTTTTTCCTCTGAGTGCTTTAAACTGGGGAACTGCCTGAGTAATTTGCTTCTGAGTAGAAGTAATTACTCAGGTTTGCAGTCACTGACTTTCCTTTTATTAAGGTTTAGAAACAATACTGTATTTTGAATCCCATTATTCCTTTCATCGTTAGCATTAAGCACAACATTAGTAAGCCAGATAAGGGGCATGGGGTGAGCACAAAGAGATTTGCTTTGCTGGGGTGGGGGAAACATGATTGATGTTTATAAGTGGTTAATAAATTCAGTGGCTGAAGTCAATCTGCAGCAGCAGCAAAGATTGTTTTATAATTCTATTTCCTCAGCAAATGACATTTTAGAATTTCCTTGATTATTCATCTTTCTGGCTTTGAGAATTTCTAATTTATTTTGGAAGCTGGGTGGTAATGAGCTTGTAGGCAGCTTATCACATAATTTCCACGTGGCAAATACACTGGTCTGTGGTTGTATTTTTGCTTCTGATAGTCTGTGTTTGCTTTATGGTTTGCTAAGCATTAAGATAAAAAACACACTTTGTGGTAATTGGGAGTGCTGCCTGTGCTCCTGTGGAGGGAAGATGATTTTAGGGATATCTTATCTATCAGTATGCCCCCCAAAACAGGTGTGAGTGTCTTTTTGAAACCCTTGCAGTGGGAGATGGCAGTGGGGAGGTGACTGTGCAGCTGCGTGATGAGGAATTCCCATCAGTGGCAAAGGAATCACCTTCATCCTGCACAATATTTCTTTTCCCATATCAAATGAACTTAGAGAGTGAGCACCACCTTCTCTGCTCCTCTGGGCTGAGCCACCAGGAGCTGAAGAACTGGGTTTGGACCATGAAAATTTGTCTCCTGGGGCGCGGGGACTTCCCTTCCACAGATCCACAAGGTGACAAATCGAGCCCAGCAAGGAAATTGTTGACCCTGAGCCTGCCCAGGAGAAGTGGGCAAGGCTCTCCCAGCTCCAGGAGGTTTCCTCCCTGGCTTTGAGGCTTTGCAGATGGCTTTGCTGGAAGGAGCTCCTGGTCTAACCGTGGCCATTCTGAGTGCAGGACACTCCCTGCTGCAGTCAGACATGGACACAACACGTGCCTTACAAATGAACACTTTTATATGCATCCCCAGTGGTGTTCCCAGATGCTTTGTGCTAAGTGAAATGCATTGTTTTGTTGACTTAGCTTTTGTCTTGCAAGTAGAGTTTTCAAATAATCGTGCATCAAAAAAAACGTCATATTTTGGAGAGCATTATACTCAATAAAACTGGCAACTAAACCATCATCTTCCAGTATTCTCACAGCAAGCACGTTTAAAATTCAGGTTGTGCTGGGGGGGACAGGATTGAGATTAGATTTTTCTAAATCAGCAGGATTAATCCCCAAGGCCCACTGAAGATTTTGCTCTTTCCATGTAGGGTGCAAACCCTGTGGCTCTGGAAGAACTCCCAGGCCACAGACTTAGCACGTGTTACACAAGATAAAAATGGGCTTTCTTTAAAAATCGTGCAGGCTGCTGGTTTCTTTGGAGAGGGCAGCTCCTGGGGGTGGATATACCTCCCTGTGTGGGTGTATCCACAAATGTGGAGGTGCAGGGGCTGCAGCTGGAGCTGGCCCAGGGATTGTGCCAGGACTACAAGCACCTTTCAGCAGCTTTACAGGAATGGATGCAGTATTTTCTCCTCTATTTCCCATTGTGGCAAATAACTTTGAAATAGCAGCAAAGAGATCTTTCAGTTATAGGGTGAAGAGGAGATTAAAAAAGGAGGAATGGGTTTTTATAGAAATCTGCACCTCTGTGTAATAAAATATTGAATGTGATGAAGGGAATTCAGCTTCATTGTGAGTCCTCTTACAGTCAGAGGATGATAATGTAAAGGAAAACCTATTCCAGACATTTCTTCAGGCATTGCAGTTACTTCATTAGCCTTTATTTCTTCTCTTTTCTGCTCTCTTGACAGCTTTTCAAGTCTCGGGTTCTTCCTTTTTGAAATGCTTTGATGTGCTCATCTGTCTGACAAACTGTTTAAGGTCTTGATCTTAATTTTACATTTGTAGATACCCACAGAGGGTTTTTTTAATGAAGTCTAAGTAAAGTTCTAGTTTTCTTCAAGAATAAACTTTTATCCTTGCCATTATTTTTCCCTTGGAATTATATTCCTATTTAACATCCAGTAAATTTTTAGTCTTACAAAGCAGCAACGGGCTTTTAGGGCTGGAGATGTAATTAAATGAGGATTTTTTTATTACTTTGGGGTGCCTTTTGTTAAAAAGATAGCAATATATCATAATTGAAAAGGTCTTTTGATACCACAGAGGCATGAGAGTAAGTGGCTGCCCAACCTCAGGCTAGGAGTTGGTGGATAATACACTATTCTCTGGATTGAAGCCGTGGTTTTCCCTAGTTCAGGTTTGGTGTAAGGTAGTTAAATTTAACTGTAATTAATTGCATAAAGTACATTCATTAATTTTGGCACTACTGATGATGATAGCAATGTGAATTCCTAAGTCTGCAGTAGGGACTGATGGGAATAATTCATTGCAGCGTTGTAGCCAGATCTGGCATTTCAGATCTATAATACAGGACGCCGTGGCTATAAAAACCTCCTTGAGGCAAAAGGAGGAGATGTGTGTAAGAGCAAAACATTGACATTAAGAGTAAAACAATCTTTCAAAGAGGCCTGTGAAGCCAGGAAGGCACGTTTGGCTTATTGTTACAAATATTTGGGGCTCTTGTGGGAGCCCTGCTGCAGTGAAGAGTGATGGCAGAGGAGCCCATCCAACAAAATCAGGTAACGTTTTCCCGGCAGTGTAGATGGCATAAAGGTACTGCCAGTTCTGAGGCATCTGCTGTAACCTCGGTCACAGCAGACTGGTTGAAATGCTATCTCTTCTCGAAAAGGCAAAACAATCTTTTTTTATTATTATTTTTAAGGGGAAACTTTGGAGAAAAAATACTTCTAAAATCTAGAATTTCCCGTTGTTTTTAATCTGCCGACGACTGGGAAAATTTTGGCTGGTTGGGTTTTTTTTAAATTTCTTCCTTTTCCTTAGAGCTTTCCCTCATAAATGAAATCATGTAAATAAAATACATACATTATCTAAAATAACATAAAGCAATTTCAATAGGTTATTCCATTTGGCTAATTTTCAAAAGAAAAGTATTTTGCCTCAGACCCGGCATACACAGCCCTGCTACCTTTAAATCCTAATGCAGGCTCACTCTTTAGATGAGCACTGAGTGATCCTTAAATGTGAGAAAGCTGCATCAAGAGGTTTGGCAAGGCTCATTAAAGTTCAATTAGTAAATTCATTTTAACACTAGGCATCCTGTCCCTTTTATTTCCCAAGCACAAGCAATAAAATTTTCATCACATACAAGTACATACTTAAAACGTACTATGGAAATAGATAATCTTCATGTTTAATTCATCTTATCTAATAAGTGCTGTCCATTAGGGACTCTGATCAGGCAGCTGTCCTGTAGGACAGCTACACAGTGTGGCAGTGGATGTGTGTTCTCCAACTGTTCATACTGGGAATTCTACCAAATGAATTGAAATAAAAATTATTTTCAGAAGAGTTATTAAAGAATTTTTTTTTTCTAAAGAGTTCATCTGTTTTCTGAGCAGTGCAGTCTTGGCACACACTCAAAAAACCTTGACTCAGAACCTCTACAATGAGGGATGTTATGGTTCTTTTAGCTACTTTTGTATGTTTTATTCATTTAACTTTGTACTATTTGCAATTGTTTATTCTCAGCCACAAGGAATAACCTCCTCTCCCCTGCCCCCAGTATCAAAAGAAAAAATTAAATTTTCACTTGGCTGTTTGATTGCAGAATATGAGTGTTTTGAGGCTCATGACGTGGACATTTAAAACACCGGTAAATCCAGGGGTAAAATTCAAGCACTAGGCAGCTCCCGTGTGCTGGGGGCTCTTAAGGCTGCTCTTAATTCCTTTTGTGCAGCAATGAACCTGCCAAGCATGCAGTGCTTGCTATGCCTTGATGGATGTCCTGTGGAGCCAGTCCTTGTCCCCTGTGCCTGCCCTTTCCCTTCCTCTGCTTCCCCTGCAGTGCTGCTTATCTGTGGGACGTGGTGCAGCCTTCTGAAGTGGCGCAAAACCTTTAAATAAACACGGTATTTTCGGCTGAATTGAGGCACGGGGACCTCCCAAACTGGTGACGTTCAGAACTTTGCTGGTAGGTGCAGCTGCCCAGTTCTAAGTCCTGTGGCACAGATCATTAGGGACTGCAGCATTTTGGCTGCCCCACAAGATATGTATTTCCATATGTTTTGAGTATTATTTGCTGGTACTGACCTTGCAGGAACAGTATTTTCCAGAAGAAACTCAAATATTAAGTTGTCACAATTTTCACTGTAAACCACTTTGGAATGCTGCGTTAAAGGGGAAAACTCTCTCAAGATATTTATTTCCCAACTAGAATTACCAAAATAATGTTCTAATCTTAAAAAAATTAAAATACTAATAAATGAGAAAATCCACAGAGAACCCCTTACATCTAAAACTAAGCCAGCCCAGTGACTCAGATGTTATTAATTGTTAGTGCTTAGTGTTCTTAAATAACCCTCCCTGAGTCTTTCTTGAAAGACGAATAGCTAATCTGAATAAGCAGCACTTTTCCCATCCTAGGTAGGCTATGTCTTAAAGCTGACAGTGCAAAGTATAGCCTCACTGTTTTTAAATAATAAATAGGCTTTTTGTGAAGGCAGTGGCTGTAACAGAGGCCCTGGTGTGTCTTCCCCTCACTGTGAGCACTCAGCCACTTATTTTGGTGAGTCCCACCTGGAGGGGCAGAATTAAACACACCCCTTGTAGTAGGGATGCCTCAGTAACTTTTAAATGGTGATTAAATTATATTTGTGACTCTGAAGTCTGGGTTAAGTACACTTGATCATTCCTAAACAGTTGTCTTAACTTTGACCCAAATGTTTCCTGCTGATAGAAATGCCACTTCCTTCACGTTGCACATATATTCAGAATCAGCACCTTAAATGATGTCTACAGCTTGACCAGCACATGTCATTCTGTGAAGACAGCAAGAAAACATGGAATTCGTTCCTCCCAGTGATACTTTTTGGAGGATCAGCTCTCTCTTTGCTGCCTGTACAGCTGTCACCCATCATTAAAAGCTGTAGATACCCCGGGGCTGCAGTGTGAGCTTTCAGAGGTCTGGATGAGGACTGCACAGATGCATCAGAGCAGCTTGGGCCATGACTTCAGGGAAGACCACGAAAAACTGAAGTCTGGCTAATGGAGCCCAGTTCCTCTCCCTTCCCTTTTGGCAGTCGTTCGTGGCAGCACAAAGTAAGTACTTTTGGCGCCAAGACAAAACGTTGGTGATTTGTGCTTGCTCTGAGTGTTCCTGAAGGCAAGAGGGATGTTTAAGGGCTTCCCTGAATTAATTCCTCTTCAAAGTCAGGTTGAAGTTGAAGCCAGACCTTGCAGGGCTGCAGGTGCCTGCCCCATGGCCATGGCATCAGGGAGCTGAGCTCTGAGCCCATCCCTGTCACAGGGTAGGGGGTTCAGCTGGGCACGTGGCGGACCCTGCCCGTGGATGTGTGGGGTGTTCATGGTGCTCAGCCCTGAGCAGGGGCGCTGCTTTGCTGGGTGGGATGACACCTGGTGTGGGGATGAAGCTTGCTGAGCATCTGGACCCTCCTGGGACCAGGCTTGTGATGCTGAGTAAAACTGGCATGTCAAAATCTCCAGCACAAACAGCACGCAGAGAGTTTTCCCACTTTGGCAAGCGGGTCAGTGGGTTCCAGTGAAAAACAGAGACTGAAGGAGTGGGTGTCTGAGCCTTGTGATGAGCTGAGATGATGTACCCGACATCCTGCTCAGCCTGGGTGCTGTCTCCTATTTTGGATAAGACCCCTTTGCTCCTGTGAGCTGGTTGTGTGGGGGTGCTGGAATCTATTTCCTGCCCCATCTGCTTTGGTGCTGTTGGGCATCAAATTTCTGAAGCTGACCTGTGCTTGTTCTTGTTGATGCCATCCTTCAGATCAGTTCCATCTCCAGGGGATGGGAAGTCTTGGGTGGGGGGGCCTTGTTGATGGTTTTGTGTGTTTGTTTGTTTGGGTTTTTTTTTAATCTTTTTTAACTTAAACCTGGTATGTCTATTTGAAATCAAAACATTTGAAATATACCCCTTCAGAATTAAAATGACCTTGCATAATTTCTATATTAAGATTTAAACCCATCATAATGTCTCAAATTTACATAAACCTAATATTTAAACGTAAGATGTTTCCTATTAACATGCAAAGAAAGCTACAACTCTGGAAATTCTCTGGCTAAACACATGAATTACGCTTAATTGCAAAGCATTTTAGATCAGAAGAGCAACAGCTATCATCAATCCTTTCTTAGGCAAAGGAGTAGCTGAGGTGAGGTCTCTTCTAAGTCTTTTGATCATATTATGATTAGCCACAATTGGCTCAAGTCACTAATTATGGAGATAATTTTCTTTGTGTGATGAGTCTTGTTTAAATGCAAATCATGCTGAAAGGTTTCTTTTGTAGCCAGTGCACCTATTAAAATACTTTTTTTCTGCATTGTGAATTGAATTCCAGTTCTGATTCAAAAGCAGTTTGACACAAATTGGAACTAAAATTAATCATCTAAACAATAAGAAATTTAAAAAAAAATAGTAATAAGTGCTAACAGGGTGTTGCATCAGCATAAAGAAATTCGAATATACTGGATGCTTTAACTGGTGGTAATTGTTACCAGGCAATCAGAATCAGTCTTTCTATTTGGGGAAAGATTAACAGGTAACAAGAACTATACAGTAGGGTTCACAACAGCCCCTTAAATGGAAATGTTTTGGCTGCAGTCAGTGGCTGCCAGGTCAAACTGCTGTTTAAATCATACCTCTAGTTTGCATTGTGTTCCCTCTGATGTTTTCTGCTCTTTTAGTGCCCAAGCTGAGTTTCAGATGCATCATTTTGGAGGTGAAGTGGTGACCTGACATTGCTGTCACCCACCCTGGCTGCAGAGCTGCAGGTCCCCTTCCCTCTTACCACCCCAACCCCAGGGCTGGGGGTGGTTTGTGATTCATCTGGTCTAGAAGGGAGAACCCCGGCAGTGCCCTAATGCAAACAGCTTTGTCACGGGTGGATCTGGCTCCATCTTTTCAAGGGGACAAGTTTTTGGTGTATTACAGAAAAGGATCCCGGGCCGTTTCTCTGTTGGCCTCAAGGGTGCATTTGTGCCGGGGCAGAAAACTCCTCCTGACCTCGGGGAAGGTCCAGCTGAGCCTCAGTGCTGAAGAAGGGATGTCTTCTGCTCTGAGGCTTTACAGGAAAGGAACTTTGTCTGCTGATGTTTCAGAAATCCACTCCCTTCCTTATGCAAAGCACATGGCAATGGTAACAGAAGGCATCAGTGACCTCCCTCTCGTTTGGGGTGGAACTGTTTGACTGCACTAAAATTATGACAAGTGATATTCGGGATATAAATCAGGAACACTAATTGGAGATGATGCCAGAGGGGAGGTGTCTGAGGGACAGAGAGAACGGTGATGCTGGCATATGTCTCATTCTCTGTGCAAAGGGGCTGCAGGAAAAAGGAGAATGAGAGAGGGCCAAGCTGAAGCCACGCAGAATTGCTGGGGGTTTCATGTGGTTGCTGTGCCCTGCCTTGGTGGCAGAGAACTTGACACTTTGCACCCAGTGCCAAACTTCCATGGGATGAAATTTCCAGTGTGGTTGTGAACATTATTGCCAGATTCTTCTGTCTGCCAAGGAGCTTAATTTGTGCAGCCTTTGCTTTGCTCTATTCTATTTTCTTTCCAAAAAGTGTTCTAAAATACCAACATATCCAAAACTGCCTATGCTGACTCTTTAGTGGGGAAACAGCAATGTGCTCAGACCCTGGGGACTCTGGATGTCACCAGCTGAATTGGTAGAAAAGATTGAAGTTAGATGGATGGCAGTTTGAAAATTGGTCTGTGCTACTTGTAGTTGCTTAGTGTCCACTGGAGAAAAAGCAGTTTTCTGTCAAAATTGTGCTCTTTCTCATCAAAAGATCAAAATGAGAGTTAATCTCCTGCCCTCTTGTGATTGTGTGTGTGTGTGAATTGCTCTTTTGTGGGGTGCTGGGTTGAGGTTTTGTGGTGGGTTTATTTCTAGATCAGCAAGTGCCTATTGGTTATGAACTAGGGGGTTTAAATCAGACCTACAGAGGTACACAGCTATTTCTTACTGTCTTCTTACATGCTATGAAGCCATTCAAAGGAAAATTAACACCTGTTTTCTGCAAAATACCAATTTTTCTTTGCTTTAGTTGGTAAGATTCAGTATTACCAGAACTGGGTTTTAAATATTCTTTACTCCTGTTTTTTGGGGGGCTCTATTTGCTGGTTCCCAGTTCCATCCTATTTAAGTAGTTCTGGGGTAAGGGCCAGACATAGCCTGTCCCCCCACCTCTGACTCTTTCCCTTAAACCAACGTGCAGAGAAAAAGGTGTCTGATACAGTGTCTGGGTTGTGGTCAAAAGGCAACTAGTCTATGCAGGCACACTTTCAAAGGTTAGAAGGAACAATCTGAGAGTGAACTACGAGAGAAGAAGACTGTGAGATTTATAATCTTTGAAGTTAATTCTTTTCTGGTTTCTTCTTTAACCACTGCATTGTCCCCATTTGTGTCCAACACTTAGTGACTATTATTAAACAACCACAGTCTATTTTTAGTTGCTGGTTTTCTGATTAAATACCTGTAACGATTTTGTTCTCAGCCCTGGACTTTAGACATCTAATTTGTTGCTATCCAGGGTCTTCCATCTTTTTTTCCTCCTCAGCCATGTCATGATGGTGGACTTTGGCTGTGTTGCTGTAGGGTTGGGAGTGCTGGGAAGGCTCTTCCCTCCTGCAGAGGAAGCAGGCAAATGATTTTACCATCTCCAGTCACGCACAGGAGCTGCCTGGTGTGTTCAGTTTGCTGGGAATGTGCTCTGAGGAGGATGGGATACCCTTTGGTTTTCTTGCTTTTCTTTAGGGGAGCCCATGGGTATGATTCAGATATTGTAACCCTCATGCAAGGAATAAATATTTGTCTTAAATAGGATTGGAACTTACTTGTTTTAAAAGAAGAGTGTGAAGTCAGCACAGGTGGCTTTTCTTCCACAGAAGTCTCTGTGAGGCTCCTCCATCATACCCAGAAGAAATCCAGTGGGCTCAGAGTTTTGCCTGTGGAAGGGAGTCCTGAAGAAACTGGAATTAAAATAGAAATTTAAAAAAGAAAAAGAAAAAAAAAAAAAAAGAGTAAACCACTCTTCTGTGTCTCAGTCATGGTGGTTCAAAATTGAGTTATCAAATTTTTGGTAGGTTTTTTTGGTTCTTGAAAGATAATTCTGAGTAGTTGTGTAGCAGCATCAACTACAGTGCTAAACTCAGATTGTAATACACTGAGAAATACATGAATAATGGCACAGAATCTGAAATGCCCGAACATCATCCTGCTACCACACCGGCTTTAAACATTTACACTTTTCAGAGGAACAGCAACTTAATTCTTAATTAAAATCACTGAGCAAATGCAGATTATATTTAATTTAAATATTTATAGAATTTGTTTAAGCTTTCAAAATAGATTAGACGTCAGACAGCAAAACCGCTAACATCTGAATGATAATTTTACTTCTGAGCCCAATTAAGAAACTAGTCAGGAGCAGAGCTAATAAATTGCTGTGTTTGAGGAAATACTTTAACAACGTTGTGTGTACAGAGGGCCTTTAAAAATTAGTCCTCTAAAGTAAAAGGGAGAGCTGGGAAAATTTTGCTGCCTCTGATACTATTTTAAAATCTTGCACCGTCTCTTTGCTTTCTGGGAGTTGCAGAAGCTTCCTAGTACCCTAAGTACAACTGCACAAAGAGTGGAGTGAACCAAAGACAGTGAATCAAAACATACCAACGTGCTAATCCACTTGATTTTTGCAATGCTAAATGTGTTAAATTAAAGCACGTGGTTATTCCAGTTGATTATAATTAGTCAACACATATAAAGTTAAGCATGAGTGTCAGCGTTATCAGAGTAGAAGTATAAACATCGTATAAAGAAAAATTTCATGATTTTAAGGATATGTCTCTCAGTAAAAAAGTTACTTGCATTAAAATATTCCCCCCATCAGTACTGGTTTGGTAACCCAGTATGTCCTTTGGCACAGCATTTTCTCAAATGTGGCTCAGCCACAGTACCAAAGTGCTGAGACTTTTTTGGGGACCAGTTCAAAGTCTTGGGTTCTCATTCCTGTTCTCCCCTAAGCCAGTTTTCTTCCTGTTTTCTTCCTGTTTTGGTTTTTTTTTTTTTCCATTTTCAGAAACACCTTCTTTATTGCATTTATCTGTCACATGCCTAAATGGGATCAGATCCCACAAGCTTTAGGATGATTTAATGGAACTTGTAGGCTTAACTTTGCAAAAACGTTCACACTGCCCAAATAACCTGATATCTGTGAAATCTTTCAGGATTGAGTTTGAACCTTCTGGAAATCTGTCTGGCAGACTCACATTTTCCAGTGTGGCAAAAAGTGCTCCTGAGATTAAAAGGCTCTTTGTGTCTTTCATACAGATGTGACAGCAGCACTTCTTAACTTGCCTTACAGTCTTGGTTTTTACTCTGTATTATGAAGTCTATAAGAGCTGCAAGATCTTTTCTGATTTTCCTTTATAATGCTGCTAAACGTGGTGTGAATTGTTTCAGATTGTGTTTCCCATCTATTTGTACACTGCTGTTTAAGCTGGAGCATAGCATGTGTTTAATTTTTTTCTTGGCCTCATTACATTTCATCCCTTGCTTTGCTGCATCATCTGTCTCGTTAGTCCATAAATCTGATCTATTCTAATCACTGCAAGTTCTCTGTTTCCCCTAGCTGTGTGTCACCAGCAACACTAGTCACTTTGGAAATTGCTTTCCTGAAAGGTCATTTTACAAAAGAGAGAGGAGGAGGAGGAGGCACTGTGCAGGGCTGCTGCACAAAGCTGGGGGCTGCAGGAATGCCAGTGAACATGCCCGTGAACTCCTCTCCTCATAGGCTGTCACCTGCTGAGATGATCACCAAGGGGAGTGCCTTGGGCTTCAAACAACTAGCACGGGGAAGTCTTCATTGGGGTTTGTGATCTGTATGCAGCATAAATACTGTGGGGTGGCCTGGTAAGGGACAAGTTACAAGCTGGAACCCAGAGAAGAAATTCAGCTATAAAGCAGGCTAAATGAAGAAGTAGAGTGAAGGAGAGTGGTGTGAGTTCTTGCTGATGCTTGTGTGATAAAAGCTGCTTGCATTTGAAGATGTCAATTATGGGCAATTTTTCCCTTGGTGGTGTGAGGTTTGAATTGCTCAGAATGGTGTTTAATGATAAAATACCAAAAGCAGAACAAGCTCTGAGTAAACCACAGCTGACCAAGCCTTCTGATTAATAGGATTTCATCTGATGGACTATTTTAATGAAGGTGCTTCAAACATCCTGTGCAAAAGCCGCAGATGTTTAAATTTGAAGGATAAACATTGTTCCTCATTCATCTCTCTCTCTCTCCATCTCTTTCTCTTCCCCAAAGGTGTCTTCCTGTGTGAGTCTCCTCCCCAGTGAGCAGTTCAGCTCACAGCCATCCACGAGTGTGGGGTGCTTTGAGAAGAGCCCACTGAAGGCCTGATAGGAAGTCCCTGAGTCACAGACCCAGCAAACCTCACCATAAACCAGCTCCTCACCACACACTGGTCTCGAATCTCCCTTGGGGCTGAACTTTGCTGCTTCCTGCTGTGCTGCCTGGAGCCTTTCCCACGTTAACAAAGGCTGATGGAAACCTGTGTCTAGGGGGTTTCTATCCCCCGTGGCCTCTCCCTGCGCCGGTCCCTGCCCACGGCGCGACATCACCACGCACCAGATGCGCAGGCGGCTGCCAAGAGCTTCCCTCCCTGAGCACAGGTGCTCTCTTTCAAGAAAAAAGTAAGTGTTGGTCAGTACATGCTGGGAGAATGTGTTACTGTATGTTCAAATAAAGAAAATGCTGCTCCTTAGGGGCAAGCAAGGACAGGGCGGTCAAGAAATCTGGCAGTGCCTGGGTTGGGAAAGTGCCACTGCCAGCCCACTGACCTTAATTTGCCTCCCAGATGAGGGGAGATGTGGTGAACCCAAGATTCTCTTTAGGAAGGTTTCTTTGGTTTAAAATGCTTTGTTAGCAAATACTGATTCTGACTTCTTCTGACTTTTAACTAGCCTCAGTTCACCTCTGGCTTTATTTTAAATTCAAAGGTACTTTACCCAAGGTGTTATCATCAGCCAAGCCACTACCCAGAGTGGTTTAGTGTTCATCTGTCTCACTTCTTTGCTGTCCAAGAGGAATCTCAGGGGACTAAAGCTCTGAACCAAGTGGCTTCAGGCAATTCATCTGGAAAACAGAGCCACTTAGGCTTTTGTAAAGAAAATAATTTAGTAATCAGTGCAAGAGACTTGTCTCTAAGCCAACCCATTTGGAAAAATTGCCAGTATAGTAACTACAAACATTTTATGACAATAATATTGATGATGTCTTTCCATTATTGCCAGAATTTCTTCTTCCCTGCAACCACAGAACTGAACTGGTTTTACATCATCTTCCGTGATCCTGCATGAGAAATGCTTTGTAATTTGAGATTGATGCTGCAGAGCTGGACATTGAGCAGAGACATTTTCCTGAGCATTTCCCTGCTGACCAATGCAGAGGAGACCATTGGGAAGTGGGGAAGGCATTGCTGCCATTCTGCTGTCAGATGTGCCAGTTCAGGGCATTTTCACCCAAACACAGAGGTTTCTCAGTCTCTTGTACAATATCAGTAGGTCGATGTTTCTGTGCATTCTGCTCATTGCATATATATTGTGACTCTTAAAACTTTTATATAATCCCAGACTTCAGGCCCTTATGTTACAGTTTTTCCTTTATTTATTTATTTATTTATTTATTTATTTATTTATTTGAATTTTTAGCTTTGCTTTTGTTTTGATTTATCCATGGTTTATAATATTTTGAAAGTATAAATATTAGGGTAAGAACAAAGTTCCTGTACCTGTACTGGTGAGATACTCATTGCTCTCCAGCAACAGTTACATCTTATTTAGGGCAAACTTTTGCAGGGGTTTGCTCTCCTGACTTTTTTTTGCTTTGGGCCATGTGGGAAAGATGTGGGGCAAAAGCTTCCTCTACAAAGTGGGAGCAGGGGGACAAGTAACGTGGGCTCTAGCATTTCAAGCTCAGGGAATCTCCAGGCACCACTTTTCCCTGTAGTTCCCAGCAAGGCAGTCCAGGCTCAGCACACGTATCAAATCTACTTTTAGTTTTGCCAGCTTGGTTTCATGTGGTAAAGGTTACTGCTTGGTTAAATTAAATAAGTAGAAAAATACAAGAAGGAGCAGAAGTGATGTGACCGGAGGCACAGAAGCCTTTAAAGTGCCTTTCACTGGCTTGATTACATTTCTGGCAACTATTTTCAGTGTTGTTTTTGAGCAGTGTTAGTGAGGAGGAAACAGAAAGAAAACAACTCTAAATTGATGTGCCCTGAAGGCTCATCCAGAAGACTTTCACTGTCTTCATAAAAGCTCCTGCACACTTAATCTAAAAATTAGAGCAAAATGGTTTATATCTCCTTCTCATAGTCTTGCCTTTTAGCCTCTTGCTTTTTAATGTACTACCCTTGTCCCTTAAAATTCAGAGAAGAGTTTTGGAGTTTACATACTATAAAACCGGTAGGTACCAACCTTGAAGGATGTTTTGAGCAGCACTGTAGCAGAAAGACACAATCTGCACACAAGGTCAAGGCCCCAGGAGGGTCTCACTGGAGGGCTGGAGACTTGTGAAGCCCCAGCAGCACATCCTGCTCTGATAGGTGGGAATGATTTCCCAGAATTTGACTAAGAATTCATGAGAAAATAAATAACTTTCGGGTGGAGAAACAAAAAAGCTTTAACATCATCAACCCTTTATTTGTTGTGAGTTTTTAACAGTGAAGAATTGTAACTATTTTCATAAAAAATCCCTGGTTGCTGTCTAGCAGTAAAAACATTGTGAAGAACCACCCAGGTAGCTTCTGGGGGAAGCATTTCTCTCTTTGGCAGCTGCAGTGGAATTGCTTTGTGCTTTTCTTAGGAGAGAGAAAGGCCCCCCCCGTACCTACCAGCATGCTCCATATGATCACCTACAGGATTTACCATCTGCCCTGCTCGTCCCCTGGTGGGTGGGAGGTGAGGATGTCCTGCTGTCAGTGCTCAGAGACCGAGAGGAGGGGAAACCACCTCCAGTTGGATTTTATAAAAAGCTACTTGTTTCCGAAAGTGCCAGCAGATTTAAATTACTGCTGCTGTTGTCAACAAGTTCCCCCTGCATATTCTGTAATGATTAAGGTCCTTGGAGGTTGTGGATCACTTATGTTTCTCAGCGTAGCTACAGATTGTGAACATAAGGGTTGCATCAAGCAATTTAAATAATTAATTGAAAGGCAGAGGTTCTTCTCCTTCTGTGTACTTTGCGTAGGAAAATTCCTGCTGACTCCACGTTTCTCGCTGCTGAAGAAGATAACCTGGTCAGGTAGCTCAGCGTTAACTCCAAAACTTGCCAGTTTTTTCACCTGACATAAAGTTGCACTCAGAAACAGCTCCTGTCTTGCTACCAGTGCCAGAGCCAGAGAGTTTGATGACTTAATCAGTGTGTTATTCTATCAGGAACCATCCGTGGATTCGAATCAGATGTAGGATGATGATTTTTGTAATGAAAAAAAAAAAAGTTAATTTTCTGAAATTCAAAACATTCCCATCATAAAACAGCCTATGACCTGTTCCTGATTTGCTCTGAAGCCAAGACTAAGCAGGTGGTGCACCTAGTCTGGAATTGCAGGGAAGTGACTTTGCTCTTATTATTTGCAGCAAATTTTCTTAGAACCTGATGGCTAAAAAAAAATCAGGACAGCTTTTTTTTTTTTTTTTTTTGTAGTAAATGTTAAAACTCTATCCTTATTTCTTTGTAGTTTATTCTTCATTATGTCATTGCTTTCTGTACAGACTGAACCATGCAGGAGATGTTTGGGGTTCACCTTCCAAAAATCTGAGAGTTAAACTTAAGTGCCAAAACCTTAGACAGACCTGGGTAATACGAACAAACCATAGTGTTTTCTGATCACTTCTAGTTAGGGCTCCTTATTTTTATCCTAAAAAAGAAAAAAAGGAAAATGTAAAGAAATATATAATCTTGGACTTCTCTAAAGGAAATGCAGCTGAAGAAATATCTATATGGAAAGTGGTTGGGGAAACTTCTTGCAGTCTCACAACTTTGGAAATATAAGGAGCAGGACAATAATCTGCAAAAAATAGGTCCAGTCTTTATGCTTTGCTGAAGTGATGCTGAAAACTTTTAGCTGATATTGTGAGTCATTCATTAAACCCCGAGGGGAAACAATGGACACTTGGAGGCTTTAGGGTGGTTTTTTTTTGTGCAACAAAAGGGATTAGTGCAAGGAAAAACTACGAAATGGCTGATTTTAAGACTTCAGGGAATCTGGGCAGTGCTCTACTTTGTCAAAGAGCAGATCCAAGCTATGATAAGTCCATTACCAGAGAAATCACATCTTTGTGACGTGTACCTGGCTCAGTAAATGCTGCCTGAAACACAGTCAGAGCCCATTACCCTCCCTTGACTGGTGTCTGTGCTCAGCAGTGCGGATGGGTACCTTCTCTCTTGTCTTTTGGAGAGTTTATGGGTTGCAGAACAGCTCTTTCATGGCCAGTGAAAGCAGATGAGCTAAATATTCAGCAGTGATTTTTTTTGTACTGACAGTAGTGCCTGGAACTGGGCTACTGAGTTGCAGGTTTGTTTTGTGCCCTTCCTGTGTTCCAACTCCCTTCTGATAGTGAGGCCAAGTCAATCAGAGCATCAAGAGGGTTCAGGCTGCCAATGTGCCCAGTATTGACAGAGCTTTGTTTTCTAAAAAGAGGGGAAAGTATGAGTCCTTCTGCTCCATTACAGGGAGCAGAGATGTGCTTGTTTACTTTTTTCCCCCTGGAATTAAATTTCATCGAAACTCTTTACTGCTGCATTGAATTAAAAGCTTCTTCTCCCTGTATTTTTATAATATTGCAGGAAGCCATCATCTGGTGACTTCCAAAAGAGACTTTTCATCCAAATTTAGCTTTTGCTGTTCTTGATTCTAGCTAGTATTAAACACTTCGATATGTCCAGTATATTCAGGGGTTTTGGGCAATATAGAAATGTAGATTTAATATTATCGACCTTTGATTTGAGAGAGCATTAGATATTGCAGTTTTGTGTTGGTGTTTTGTTTTGTTTTGATTTGTTTTGGTTTTCAAAATTTCAGTTGCAACAAAGTGGAAGTCAGCTTTTCATTTTATATGACCCTTTATTACCTGGGCTGCCATCTAACCTTGTTCTCTGTGATTTTCTATTGTTGTAATTCCATCGCACTTGGAGTATGTGGGACCAAACCCAAGACTGTTGTGCTTATCCTGAAGACCTTGAGAGCAATCTTGCTTTTCATGTCTCAGAGGTTAACGCTTGGTTTTGAATCTTGACCTGTGTGTACAATTTAAGTACTAATTTAGCTACTACACTGCTCTAAAGCTTCAGCATTAATCAGGAGATAAGCAGTAATCCTGCCTTTCAAAAACTTTTGTAAGTTTACAGAATTACAGAGCAGGGAAATTTCTTGATCTTATTAACAAGGAAAACAAGAAGCTCAAAGCTGACCCAAAAGCAGTGTTGTTGCCTTGTTTGGTTCCAGGCTCTGCTCATGGAGTACTGCCTCAGTTTGCAAGCAAGGACACGAAATGCACCTCATTTACAACAGCAGATTTGCCCCAGTCTCTGCTGGGAAGACTTAGACAGTCACATTTCTTCTCTCCTTTAGTTTCTCCCCAGTATCTTCCTAACTAAGAGTCCCCAATTACATCCTAATTGGCTTATTTCTTTTAATTGACCATCTCTTCTTCTCAGTGGCAGCCAATGCTGACCTGCCTTCTCTGCTGGAGATCCATATTACTGTAGCTCTTCTGAGACAAGCTGCTAAAAAAAGAAAGGAAGAAATTCTCATTTATCTGAGTGATGGATAAACAGGATTTTAAACGCTGCAATTTGCTTCACAACTCCCTGTAATGATCAGGAGGGGGCACCTACCTATTTTCTCAAGTTTAGCAATTCTAGCATATCCTGTGTGAGCAGGGATGCAACAACTGTTCCTAACATCTACTTTTCCGTGCTTGTTTTAACACTTCACGGATAGTCAAATCAGTAATTGTAACTGCAATATGTGATTATCACCTGTGATTATGCAGCAGAGGTCGCCTGAGGATGTGTTTTAAGCTAAAGCCAGGGTATGCAAGCTGGATCTTGAGAGGTGTTTCCTTCAGCTCGCTGCTTAGCAGACCTTTCCAGAGGCTTTTCCTGGTTTATTCTTAGCTTCTCCTGACACCCACAAATGACTGCAGAAAGATGGGTTATCTGCATTGCACAACAACTGTCAGCAAACAGGACTCCTTCGCTTCCTTGGGCCAAAAACAGCAGCAAAAAGGCTGACCCTCACCTGGTTTTGTTGCGAGTGATGGTGCTGACTCATGGTGATCTGTGCACTTGTGGGGGATTCTTCCATAAAAGCAGCAATGTATTAAGAGTAGATGTCATCAGAGAAAAGGAGCTTCAGCTACTGTGGGTTATTTCTGTCCGTTTGGCAATCTGCTCTCATCCTCAGTTAAACACCGTGTCGCCCTTGTGCTCCAGCATATCCATTGCTGCTCAAAACTGGTATGAAATAAATACTGCTGTGTTAAGGGGGAGGTGTGACCACACAGTAACACTTAGGTGTTTATGGAGATGACCACTGCAACCTATTCTTAAGTACATGGATTTTATAACTGGTGCTTTGTACAGCCTAAAGAGGCTGGGAACATACCCTCTCCCTGGGTTTGGGAGAGACTTTTTGACTGAGTGTCTTCAGTGTTCATGCCCTGCCATTTCCACATGGTAGGAGGAGACATTAGGAGATCCTGCTTCATGCCAAAGCAGCTGGCATCTGCAAAAGGCATGACATGAGAAAGCAGCTTGTTGTTACAATGGGAAAGCAGTAAAGGTCTTGTCTTCAGACCTGGTAAAATGTCTTTAGCTTGGCACTGTGAAAATAGGAGGTGATATCTGCAGTGGTTTTCACACAGTTGTTTTGGCTTTTTGGCAGAAAAAAGTCCTGGGGGGCCCGAACCAGCTCAAGGATGTTGTTGCTATGGCCTGGTCAGTGGCTCATAGAGACCATCACAGACCAGAGATTTGGATGAAAACATGCCAGTGAAATTGCAGCTACTTATGTAACTATCCATCACTCACCACCATTCTTTGGCTCTCTGGCAGGCCAGTGATGCTTCTGTATGAAAATCTGTGTTGCTATTGTTGTATTTTAGTAGGAAGTAAAATAGGACTCCTGGACTCGGGACAGACAACTTCCTATGACATTTGTCATAAGAAGGACACCTGTAATGGAAGTAAAGAGTGCTCAGTACTTAAAGATATGTTTAATATCCTGCCCAGTGACCTTTTTAAGAGATCTGAGAGTGCTAATGCACAGGGTAGTCTGTGAAAGGATATATACTTTTAATCAGCTTCCCAATAGTAAGATAATAAAAGCAATAATCCTTTTAGGATTCTGCTTCTATGATCTCTATCTCTATTTTCCAAGGTCAGTAAGCGGAAGGGAAGATAAAGGAAGATAAGCTTCCAAGGAGCTGAACAGTAGAGAAGTGAAAAACATCACACCCACCAGATTGTTCTGCTTCCAACTCACGGTGAGGGAGTCAAACCGTGTTGAGAACAGACTGAACGGTTTCGCAGGGCACTGGTCACAACAGATTTCCAGGGTAGCATGAGCTTCATCTTGTGGTCCCAAGCATCTTTTGACACATTCAGACTGAGAATTTGGAGTTTTTCTTTTATCAGGAGACCAAACTATTTGGCCTGGGGGAAAGAAATTATTTTTAGAGTTGGCAGGTCTGTCTTGGTTTGGCTTCAGTGAGTGTGTTCAGTATCTTTAAAACCACAACAGAAAATGTCCCACCTACCCCCCAAAAACTATCACCCTCCCAAATCTATTATCCACACTGCATGTGAAAAAAACCTACTGTTGGTGAAATGTTTAACATTATAGGATGTATGCAGTAGTAAAATATGCCATTTAAATGTCCAAAGTTGCTTCTGTTCTCAGCTGTGGTGAACTCCACCCCTTAGTACTCCAAATCTGTTCTTCCCTGACTTCATTAAACTCTGTGTACAAGAACAAAACCCCACTGTTTGCATATTAAACAGCACAATATTGAGTTGTCCATCTCTTGTGAGCTCTTGGCACTAGAGTGTCTCTGCTGGGTCAGTCCATGGGTCCATCCAGCCAAATATG
This sequence comes from Empidonax traillii, assembly GCF_003031625.1. Classification (NCBI taxonomy): domain Eukaryota; kingdom Metazoa; phylum Chordata; class Aves; order Passeriformes; family Tyrannidae; genus Empidonax; species Empidonax traillii. Next base: position 182,833 of record NW_020956091.1, read on the forward strand.
CTTTTTCCAACAGAGAGCAGTAAAAGGTGCCCAGGGAGGACTGGTGAGCCAAGGGCAAGCACACAGCCCTTGCCCCTGTAGCATCCTGGGCTCCAGCAATTTCTGCTAAGTGGCTTCTTAAGCCAGATCTGGGATTATCCCGTTTAAATAGTCCCAAATGGCTTTTTCCCCCCCTCCCCCTCATTATTTTGTTTTAATTGCTTTTTGAACTCATCTAAAATGACGAGGGCACAGGGGAGGGCAGCAGGTGATTAGGGGACTTCTCCTGTGAAGAAAGGCTGAGATAGATGGGCCTGGGATGATGAGAGGAGACCTTATCAATGCACACAGGACTCCCCGTGGTGGACAGGGTGTGCAGGAGGACAGCATTGTACCATGCATGTTGTGTGTGTGCACAGGTGATGGAGAAATGAAGAGCAGTGGTAATGGGTTACGGACAGCAGAATTAAGCGGTGCTTTCTCATACCAAAAGAAACCTTGGGATCTAATCAGAGCTTCTCATGTCACATAAACCATAAAATTGAATCCCTCGTGATTCCAACCTGGAAGCTTTTTTTCTTTGAAGTGCTGGCCATGCACCTTTTCTCTTTATAACATTACTGTGTTAAAGCCCAGTTCCAATGCATACTGTGGCATGGTAATGACTTCTTTTGTATGTGTACTGTGCTGTGAACATCTGAGCCAAACTGTTGACAGTCTTAATGTGTTTTGGAGCAAATGCATTTCCTGAGGTACGATGTGTTCCACCTTATCCTTTAGTTAATATATTGATTCTTCTGCCTCAGGCAGAGGTACTTAGGCTCACGTCTCTTGGTTGTTGCTTTTAATTTGAATTCAGTTATGAGCGTTGAAGAAACGGTCTCAGACGTTACAATTGCTTTAAATTCACCACAGAAATGGTCCATGAGCCATCAGATTTTTTTTCAGTCACTCACATGGCTGAAATTCAGGCCTCTAGCTTAGACTGTGCCAGGGAGCTGTAGACAATATCTTTCCACATCTGCTGCGTTGGACAGCAGTTATATCCAAGTTACATAGGAGTTGCATAAGATGGGTTGAGCTCCTCTGCTCATTTAGCTGATGGGTGTTTAGCTGCTTTTAAAAGGAAGGGTCCTGCTCTGGTTTCCCTACCCTTCCTTCACTCGTGTCTGTATGTTCACAGCACTTCTCTTGCATTAATTCTTGCCTTCAGTAGGCCAATTAGTGAACTATTCCAAATCGTTAATTAGCTGGGATATTTTCCAGCTTGAGGAGGAAAAAAAAAAAAAAAAAAAAAAAAAAAAAAAAAAAAAAAAAAAAAAAAAAAAAAAAAAAAAAAAAAAAAAAAAAAAAAAAAAAAGGGACAAAAAAGGAAAAAAGCTGGTGAGCTGATAAAACTCACTTCCAAGCGCTGAATTTCAGGCATGATGAATAGCCAGTCCAAAACATGCCCAAAGCCATGTTTTCCCTCATGTATCTGATGGAACAGCACTGAAGCATGAAAGTCCTGTGAAATAAAGTCCCAACTATCTTAATTTTATCATCTCCCTCTATTTTCTGTCTTTCTGTTACTGCTTCTAGCCTGACAAGCAGAGTGGTTATCAAAGAGCTCCAGTTTGATAGAAGGGTGTGCTTTGCTCTCAGGGCTGAGCTAAAAGCATGAAAACTTTGAGTGTGCACAGTCCAGGCTTTCTGGAGGGAGAGTCCAGGGATGAACCCAGCTGGGGTACATTGTTTGCTCTACTGCTTCTCTCAGATTTTACTTCCAAGATAGTAGGTCTTGATTTATCTACTTGTAAATTGAACATAAGTGTGTTTACGTGTCATACAGACACCGTGGGACTGAAAGGCTGTCTGAGAACCTGAGATAATAGAGAAGCTGTGTAAGCACTTGTAATGAAGGAGTCCTGATAAATTAGCTGTCAGGCTTCCTGTACAATTTTTTTCCTGTGAAGATATACCAATATATTGATGTCATAAGGGTACTTTGAAATATAGTCAGGTGAACTAGTTCCTGTTTCTCTCTGTATCCGACACAATCTGGTTTCTAAGAGGTAAAACCAAAGGAAAGCCAGGCTGGGGTGTTCTCCATTTTGCTCTTTCTTCCCCAACCAGTCTGACAGCTTGAATGGCTCCTGCCACTGGCCAGGTGTGTAAGTAGAAAGTTGGCAGTACAGTCACAGGACACCTTCAAGCCTGGCCTAAACCAGGATGATGTGGAGCTGAGCTGATTAGCCATGATGATTTACAGCAATGACCAACTGATTGGTGAACATCTGGGTAAAATCTGAATTTTGGGGAAGGCAGTTCGCCCTGTGACACTTCCCTGGTTTTGCTTATGATTGAAACAGAGTGGCCTTTTATTTGTAGGTGAAGCAGTTTTGGCTGCCCTCTGACAGCTTCTCACAAGGATGCTGGGACTTGACACAAGCATGAATCAATTGGCTTCTCAGAAAAATTCTGAGAACTGGCTCTCTGCCACTCTGCCTGGAAATGGGACAAAAGTAATGTCATTGCTCCATTCTCTTTCACTTTGCTGAAATTTTTTTTTTTTTGTAGCCAAAATCCTCAGGCTAGAAAAACAATCCACAAAACAAACAAACAAACAAAAAAACCACAGCGGTGTGTTTTTGTTGTCAACAGTGACGGGATTTAGGGTGACTGAAAAACCCAAAGTTGGGCTTGCTTGATGAACTGAAGCGGAGAAATATGGATTGAACAGACAAGTGCTGATCTGCAAAGAGCAAGCAGTGTGATTTTTGCCTCAGGAAGAAATGATGCTGGGGTGTGAGTGATGCACAGCAGGGCAGCAAAAGGCTGGAGACTCCTGAACTCATGGCACAACCAGAAGGTTCTTAAGTCTGCCTTTCCACATGTGGAAGATAGGAAAATGTAAGGACAGATGACAGATCCATCAGGAGTCACTTGGGAAAACGCTCTGTTATGGTTTCAAGGCTGGGAGAGCACCTGTGGACAGGGGATGTTATTATCTGTTCACAGGGGAGGATAATTTACTTTCAAAAGTGCAAACACACTTAAAAAAAAAACAAACCAGTGTTTAACTTTCTCAGGATCTAACTAAGGAAGTGTGTGCAATCAGCAGGCCCCTTCCTGGAGCTGGTGTGACACGTAGTGCAGTGTCCCACCTGCTGGGCTCTAACACCAGGGCTGTGACATTCCCATCTCCAGAGCAAACCTCTGGCATGTGCATCTTTCAGCACCTTAAATTTCGTCTCGTTTGTTGACCAGATCAGTATGTTCACGTTTCACAGCATTTTTGAAGACATAGAATCAGGCTGGTTTCAGTATTAACTCCAGAATGTTTAAATGTGTTTGTGGGATTTTGCAGGGTCTCTTATACTCAATAATACAATTCACTTTTTCCGTTCTTGTTTAATTAATTTTGGATTAAAAGGATATGTCTAGAATTAAGCATGTTCTTGCCAGTTTAATATCACTTATTAATAGTATATCTGGACCATGAACAGAGATGGAAATTTACTACATTAGTTACTTTTAGGCAGCTTAACATTTTTAACAGAGAAAAATCTGCCTTATGTAACCAAGTCTATAATTCTAAATGAAACTCATTTAGCTGATCTGATAAATAATTAGAGAAATTGGAAATTAGATAAATGCTGATTCATTAGCATCTGGTTTTAGAATGTGATTGTAAGGAAATATGAATGGAAAGAGGATGCTGGAAGTTTATCTGTTGGTAAAGTAATATTTATAGAGGATTAAAGTAGTTTATTTAAGATTTAAGATGGCCTTAGCTGACAGTATTTGATTTTTTCCCACAGCAAAACAGTGCTAAAGATTTCTGTTGTTATAAAATGAAAGTGAAGGTCATCAAAACTCCTGTGAGGATCACGAACATACTGAATAAATTTAGAAATAATAAATCTATCTAATGGATCATTCTCTGGATTTCCATCTGGGGTTTTAGGGATTGTGGCGCAGAACTGGTGGGAGCAGGACGTGGCAAATTAACTGAAACACGGCAAAATCTGAAGGACAAGCTTATCCCACCCACTGCAGACAGGAAGCCTTAAAACTGAGCATTAATTTCTCTCCATTTGTTATCTCCAGTACAACACACACTGTGGCTGTGTGGCTGTTTGAGAGGAGCTGTTGTTGGGTGGTGCTGCACTTCTTCCACCTGCAGGACTTTCTTTGGCTTGTTTTGTGGACAACTGGCTGCCTGTGAAGAATTGGCTTCTGATCCTCATCCCTAATTCTGAAAATATATGAAATGTTTTCTTCATCTTACCCTTCCATGGAGCAGAATTGCCTTAAGACTAAGGTTTGCATCTGTGAATGACAGGACCCACGAGACAGTGTGCCTGGTGGGGTCAGTTTGTGCTGTGGAAATATCTGGGAATCTTACACGAAGCACCAGAGGCAGTCCTATTGCTTCAATGATTTAAAAAAAAGTTTTGTGTCTGCAAGAGGCTGTTACTCCCTGCCAACCATCACCTCTGCTGTACCCCTAGAAGGTTTCACCTGCACAGTGGTTAATCTGTTGTCCGACACGTGTTTTGGTGAGCAAGCAGGGTTTGTGTGCACGTGGAAGAACTGAGCTTTAGGTGCCAAAATAAGCTTTGGACAAGCTGAGATGATTGCACTGGATTCCAGGAGTCTCTGAGCCCAAACTGGAGGTGAGGGATTGCAAGAAAATGAGCTGAGAACTCAGAAAGGCGTCCTGAAAGTCCTTGGGAATGGTGTCAGAGATACCATTGACTGAAGATCTCTGAGAAGCCACTTTCAGCTCTTGCTCATGGTGTTTGCATAAGTTACAGATGGCTGAATTTTTTGTCCTCTGCTTTGTATCAGAACACAATGAGTAGTTTCCTCAGTCTGTAGTGAGACAGTGAGCTGTCATTGCAGTGATTCATTACCTCACTATTGTTCTCTAAACAATTTGTCAGCTGAAACCCAATTTTTAGAAAATGCCCAGTATGTTCAGAGTATGGGAAAAATACTCAGTAACACAATGATCCCTGTGGATAAGCAGAGGTTGTTTTCAGGGCCACAGGTAGTATATTTTGGAAATGGTCAGTTCTATAAATATATGGGTAAAATTCAGAAGTACTGCAAAGAAAACTAACAAATAATAAATGCCCAAGTGTTCAGTTGGCCCCCAAATGGCTCCTTAATCTGTGTGAACAAATGTTTATGAGCAGAATTAGCCCACTTGGCTATACAATCTGTGCACTGTGTACTTGCTGTCATTTGCAGTAAATATGCACAAACCCTCTCTATTAGAGCATCATGGATACAAACCCAAGCCTTGGCTCTACAGAGTGGGGATGCAGGGTGTAGCTTGGTGCAAAGGCCAAACTTTGGACTAGTTCTTAAAAAGATGAGCCAACAACTGAACTACAGAGCTGTGCTCAAGTTCCACACTTCTGGTTTTGAAAAGCAAAAGTCACAGAAGGACAATTCAGCTTTCTCCTGCAGGTACCTACTTACTTCTTCAGCACCCCAGTGCAAATGTTTGGGAAAACCCAGGCTGAGCACACTTATAAGGGTTTTCTTTCTTTTACTGGTCCTCTTAAGAGTAAATAGATATCATAATATACTTTTAAAAACCCTCTGACAGAAATCTTTTTTTTTTTTTTTTGCCTTTCTTACAAGGTGGGTGGCCTTTATCCTGTTTTTCACCATGCTCGAGAAAAAATACTCACAAAATTTCAGAAATCTGAAACAATGTGGGTTGTCGTTTTGCTGCTTCCTACCTGCTTCCGTCCTCTCTGAAAACTGAGACAGAGATTAAAAAAAAAAAAAACAAACCACGTTTTCAAAATTCAGAAGAAATCCAGCTTGGATTTATGCCTAGTACAAGGGTAAAAGGGTTGCACGTTTTCTAACTAGGATTGTCATTTTCTAGTATACAGTGCTGCAGTTGACTCGCTTCACATAAAAGGAATGTAATTCACTTTATTTTGTAGGTACAGAAAAGGGGCCCTACCAGGTCATGATTTTCTGCTGGTGATTCACACACAAGTCGGTCCCTTGGCTGCGTGTTCTCGAGGATGATCTTTCTGTAACAGAGAAAAATCTCAATTATTGCTTTCAGCAGAGGTTAAACAAGCTGCCATCTTGAGCAGCTTGGAGGCAATAAACTGTGCTGAACTGAGCTCAGCTACAGGCACACATCCTACGCAAGGCTCTGGCCCTGGATGTGCACAAACTGTGAGCTGTATTCTTTACGCTCCAGGGACTGGTAAGTTAAGAAACATTTCTCTTTGTACAAAAACTTTGTGAGTGATACATGCCAAAATGACACATGGATTGTCACGTATCAGGGCTTCAGCATGTTCTGTTTGCCAGGGAAAGCATCTGTTTCAGTTGGATCGACAGCCAGTGCACCTTGGGCACCGGGGCGTGCAATCCCGGTGCTGCCCCAGAATTAGGCTCAAAGGAAGGCAGCCCAAAATCAGTGCGAGTTAAATAAACTTTTGGGAAGTTCTGAGGACTCTTAGTTGAACCATAACTAATAGCAGCACATTGGGGGGAAAAAAAAAAATTATCAGGTAATTATTAGAGAACAATAACATTGTTAGGCTGATTGGGCTGTGCACCAAGGGGCTGTCAATCACGGCTGTTATGAAAAGGAGAGCATTTAGAGGCTGTCAATCATACCTGTTTGTAAAAGGCGAAGGACTTCAAGAATTGTTATGCCTGAATTTACCAAATGCAGAAATAACAAAAGCACCAGAGTTTCATGCAGACTGATATTACAGTTTATGTAGAAGCTCTTGCGTAAATTTGTGCCTTTATTCGTCTGAAAATATCTTGTGACACTGGGAACTTGGAAAGGTTTATTTTTCAGCTAGCTCCTTTATAGCACTGATTTTTAAATTTTTATTTTTTTTTTAGGGCTGCTTAAGTGTGTCATATCTGGTAACAAAAAGTAACTTTTGTTATATTCCTTTGCTGTGAATCAAAAATGTTCGAGTCAGTATCCAAATAGAAGAGAGCTGGTGCTTGGAGCCCTTTAGTTTCCTGAGGAGTTTCACACATTGCTGCATACCTAAAACACTGCAGCAAGTACCAGCTGGAGAATTTAAAAGGATTCAGGAGGTATTCACCAAGAAATGCTATGGGAAATGGTCCCAGTGAGATTGGAAAAAAGAAAACATGGAAGTTTGTGTCTTCATTTTTGACAGGGTTGAACGCACATCCTCACCTGATTTAAACCAAAGTAGTAGTTAGTTGTTCAAGAAAGTTGCTTATTGTGTTTGGGTTTCTTTCCCTTTCCCTTTCCTTTTTATTTCTTTTTACTTTTTGTTTGTTTGTTTTAATTTGAATTGTAGAGCTTTTGTGAGAAAATTGCTTCCTGATGATATATTTCGGCATGTGAAAAACTATACTGTGTATCACCCCACTGTGTCCAGGATCTGTAAGTCATCACATTTTACAACTCAGGCCAGCTGCAAGTGTGTGTCTGCCTGTTCAGTGTTTATAACACTGCTTGAAAACCTGCTTCTTACTGAATAAATCATGGGTTCCTACTACTTTGAAAGGTTTCCATCAAGGGATCGGTATAGTTTGGTTTTATCTCAGAACACCTAGTGCTTTCAGCAGATTTCTCTCTGCTCTGGGCCCTGCAGGAGCCCCAGCATGAATAACCGTGGCTTTAAGCCCTACCCAGGTGTGATTTTGTTGTTGTTGTTGTTTCTTCTCATATTGGGAGCTTCGCTTTACCACACACAGTGCTGATACCTTCCACCCTTGCCAGCAGTTATTACTGCAGCAATGGCCTCAATGTCCTGTTTTATTTTGGCACTTTTATTAACCACTGTGGGACTGAAGGAGGAAAAGGGCAAAAGAAGTCACCGCTCATGGCTTGACTGTCCTAAACAGAGGTAGAAAGGAAAGGGGATAACCTGCCCAAAGCCATGCAGTGAGCTGATGGCAGACCCAGAGGTAAAAACTACATCTCCGTGGCACTCAGAGGAGTTTCTGAGGTGCAGGTGGCCCACACCACCTCCCTGGTGACGTGCCCGTGGACCGCAGCGATGAGCATCCTCTTGCCAAAGCAGTAGCTGCACTCACACAATGGGTAGTTAACTCAGTGAATTATTAATGCAAATGTTAATAATTAAACTCGAGTGGTTAATGAGTTTCTAGAGAAAAGATCAAATTACACTCTTCAGATGTGGAGTTAGAATTTTGCCTAATTAGAAGAAATATGTTTTTCCCGTGAGGGGCAGTTGCTGGAGTGACAGTTTGGAGACTGTTGTGACAGCATTTGCAGAGATGGGTGCCAGCCAAAGAACAGAGCTTTTTTAGTATCTCTGATAGCATAGTAGTTTCTTTCGAAGGCATAATTATGTTGCATTCTTCGCACAGTTCATTAGGAAAAGAAAAGCAAAGAACTTGTATTCCATGTGGTCGATGTTCACACGTTTTTCTCTTAGCATGATAGAAGTTGTTGGATCCAGAGAGTAACACGGTGTGTCTCCCTTTCACTGCTCGCCCAAAACTAGCACTAAGTTTAAAAGGGCTCTTCCAGCCCACATCTGTTATTCAGGAGTCCATCTTTTTTCTTTCCTTTTTTTTTTTTTTTTTTTAACTGTGAGAAATCTCAGAATGTGTAAAAATGTGAAAAGACTTCTGTAAAATGAAAATCTCGACAAGAAAGGAGTTTGTGTCAACCTGGGTGATTTCATCACCTTGAAATCTTTATTTATGTATAATTTTTTTCCTGCTACTTTGTCTAATATAAAAGCAAAAAAAGTCATTCCAAACTTCAGGATTATTTTTGTTTTCAAACTGTAAAATTGAAATTTTCCCAATCTTTTTCCTGGGTACTCTCTGTTGAGAAATGCATGAAAACCATTTCCCGGCAAAAAAGTTTCCATGTTGAGTTAACACATTTTTTTTTGGCAAGAAAAAAAAAAAAGTCTTGTGGAACTATTCCAAACCAACTCTTGTAATAATTATTCTCTTCATTACATCCTCCCATTTGCAAGCAAAACAAGTAAACAGGATTGCTACAGAGCCAGAATTCATCAGATGTGTCAAGATAAAGCAGATTCAGTTTCTTTGAGCATATGTAAGGCAGTCCTTGTGGCATGAGAGCATATGAGAGAATAAACAACCTTTACTAGTCATTAAACAGACGTAGCAGAACAGAACTATTTAATATTTTCAGAGGTTAGCATTTACTGAACCTCTGGTTTAGTCCCTTTATTTGAGAAGACCCAGTAAATATGTGCCAATAACTATAGCAGCACAGCCCAGAGAACTGGTTCTAAGTGACTTAACTCCTCTTTTTTCTGTTCAGTGGGCACCTTGAACCGCTCTGGTACGGTGGGAAGTTAGTTCCATACCCAAGGACATCCAAGCCTTGGTGTGGAGGCTGTTGAGCAGCGATGCCTGATCTCCTCAGGTGGCAAGAAGGGTATTTTTAATGTCAGAAGGAGCAAGGGTCTCCCCCAATGGCTTGGGCACTCATTAGCCTTAGTTTCTGCATTTTGAAGAACTCCAAATTCTGCAGGTGATAAAGACACAGAAAGCTGAAGTCAAACATAATAACTACTAAGTAACTACTAATAAAATTAGTCATAAACACACCCTTATAGAGGTGCCTTTTATCTGCAGATTTCTGGCTTGTTTCTCTAGAGTGAAATTGTCCTAATTTGGGCATATCAGGCCTGAAGTCTTTTCAAACATATGTTCTCCTCTGTGGTGGTGGGAGGATTGGGATGGGCAGGAGTGGGGGATTTGTGGGGCTACCCTCCAGAGGCAAATATAGGTGCAGCTGGCACCCAGCACAACACAGCCCATGCCAGGGCCCAGAGGAATTATTTCCAAAAGCTGTTCCTTTACTGACTCCTGTTTTATGAAACCTTCTGAACCTGTGAGATATACTGCGGGGATTTTATGAGGTAATTTAAAAAAAAAAAAAAAAAAGGAAAGAAAAACAACCCTTCTTGCAATTCTCTGTTGGTTTATTCACACTTGTAGAAGCTTTTTTTCGTCTGCCTAGGGCAAAAGGAAACTTTTCCTGCTGCAGAAGCTGAAGAACTCACCAAAACTAAATATAATCCCCCAGATTTTGTAGAGGAACACGATGTGGGTCTGTCTAGCTGGTTGGCAGTGCTGCTTCAACCTTTTCAGGCAATTTGCAGCGTCCTCTTTGCAACTGAGGATACTCCTCCAGCATTCAGGAAAACACAGTGGAGATGTCCCCCTTGTTAGATGTATTTTCTGTCTGTAACTCTAAGCTATGAACTGTGAAGATAAATCATAGCAGCTGTGTCACATTTGTTTTGGAAAGAACCTGGTGTTACCCCAGGATACAGCTGTCACTGGGAAAAGGAATGGTGGAAGGTGCTATTTTCAGTCACATAGGAAGATGGTGTCAGCTCTGAGTTCTTCCCAAACCCTTTGCCAGGTAGGAGGATCCTTACATGGATAACAGGGATTTGTGGCAGAGATTGTGATAAGGAAAATGACCAAAACACAGAAGTCTATTTTTATTCTCTTTCCTTTCTTTTTTGTTTGTTTGTTTGGTTGGTTTGTTTTGTTTTTGTTTTGTTCTTTTGGATACTTTTTTTTTTTAGAAAAAGAAATTATTATTAAGTTATTTATTACTGAAAAATGGATCTAGATTGAGGTGATGCCAGGATTATATATATATATTTGCATATATATTTATATATGGACAGAAAAGTTTATTACCTTCCAACCTGAGCTGGATGGTGGTAAATTGGGAAAAAAGCCCTTGGTTTTACGTGGCAAGGAATTCTGGTAGGGCAGGCAGGGTCTGTTCTTAGATCACACAAAACAATGCAGAGCTTGGTAAGCTGTGGAAAATCTCAAAAGCACACACACACACACAAATCTCATTTAATAATGGATATCCTGGCAGGAGCAATGGAGGAATTCAGGAATTCCCTGATGGTTTGTTGTTATCACTGTATCAGCTCTGCAAGTGAGGCATGTTGAAGCATGGGGGAAGAGAGGAAGATGGTTAAGTGCACAGCTGTTGTTACTCACAAATCAGGCTAAAGCTCATAAAAAATCAGCACACCAGGCACATCTGGGTATGATGGCTTTGTTTCTGATGGCCCTGTGTGAAGTACAGCAGAGCAAATGTTCTTTGTGTTACCTCCACTGATAAAAGAGGCCTTCTAAATAACATTTATCTAAGCAAGAAAAGAGGTGAGAAAATGTTTATAAAATTCTTTCACCTCCAGAAGAATTGTTTAGGATTATAGCTTTGCTTGTGCATTATCAGTCACCATCATATCAAAAACTTGCTTGTTATAGGAGTAACTTGCACTGATCTGGTTCATCCCAGAGCCTGACTTGCCACAGCTGTGGCTTAACCAGACTGTAAGTCCCACTTACATCCTGCTGGAATGGGATAAAATACCTCAGTTTGCTCACAGTGCAATGTTCAGGAGCATCAGGGTCTCATTCCCTCCTGCCTGGCCTCTCCTAAGGTTTGGCACATCTGAGATGTGGGAATTGGAGTGTGGGATGGGTTTGGGGAAGAGCAGTGTTGTGGAACCCTGCAAATTGAAATGCTAGCTTTGGGGAATTACAGAGTGTTATTGCAGGGACACCTTCAAAAAAAAAAATGTTGTAGTGAAAGGATGGGGTCAAGAATAAAGCTTGAACCTTTTCCTCGAATTTTAACTGCTCTTCCTGAGAATCTCTCACTGAAGTTGTTGTGTGCAAAGTCACTGGCCTTGAGAAACTTTTAGAACCATGAGTCAAGTGCCCAAGATCAGAAAATTCGGAAGATAATACACCCTGCTTTTATATATATGCCTTGCTTTCTGTTTTTGAAGCCTTTAGGAGATGTGTTTTTCATGTTTTGTCTGCAGCCCTGAGACCTCCTATCTCAGAGGGCTGTGAATTAAAAACCAGAGACACAAGGCACTAAAGGACTTGTGAGGAAAACCTGTGGCAGTTTGCAACGCTAGGCTAGTTTCGTTTTTCCCAAAGTAATATGAAAGCAGGGATTGGAGTAACTCACACTGCTGTTAGCTCTCACAACTAGTCTGTGCTTTGGCAGCTTAGAAGAGGGGAAGTAAAAAGAATTCATTTGATATTAAATAGCAGCAAGTGGGAACAAGAAGCATTTTAGGGCGTTTATCAGAATTCTTTATAATGTTTAAAAAATAAATTCGTGATTGAAATTCAGCCTTGCCCTGTATTTCAGCCATTCGTGTAAAAAAGCTTATCCTGCTTTTTTTGTCCCGATGAATGTTGGGCTTTGATGTAAACTCTTGCTTTTCCTCAGTCTTTGTTTCACATGTTTTTAAATATGTGTATTGTCTTAACGAGCAAGCCACCAAAATACAGCTCTAGTTCTAGTCTTCTAAACAAATTTAATACTATAGAAGCATCAAATAGAAAAAAATTGGGTATTGTTATGCTTTATGAATCCTCGGTGAAGACACAATCTCTTAGTTTTGGTTGGGTTTTTTCTGCTTCCCTCCTCAGTTCTGTGCTTGAACAGTGTCTGCCCTCCCGCTCAGCTTTGCTGGTGAAGTGGAAGCAGGATTAAGCTCACGTTTCTTTACTTTCAAAGCTCTTCTCCAGCTAAGGCAGAGTTGCCCGCTGGTTTTGTGGGGCTCAGGTCCCTGCATTTGGTGAAGTTTCTGTGCCTTAGGTTGGTGTATACAATAGTAATAATACTTGCACCATCCCTTGGTCCTCAGCAAATGGGCGATCTCACAATTTCGTGTTGATGAAAGAGCTTTAAGAGAAGTGTTCCTTGCTCTGCACTTGCATTTGGCTCAAACAGGGTGCTCTTTGTGTTCCACGTTTATTTTTGATTGATACAAACTACTGCAAGAGGATTTCTTGGGTTGCTTCTGCTGTGTGGAGGTGACTTTCTCCACCGTAGGTGTTTCGGAGATGTTTGGTTTCTAACATTTTCCATCTCAACAGCTCTCACAGCTGCACTCAAAACACTGAGACTCCAGCTAGGCTCAAAATCCTCAGGTTTGCTCAGGAGCTGTAAATTGGTATTTCTACATTATGTTTAATGACAGCTGTTTGCTGGTTGTCTGATCCATCCCTGAGGTTCCTTCACAACTTACAAGGTGCTCCCCGCTCTGGTGAACGTGCCTTCATTCAGCCTTCCTTTCTGGTGCCGTGCTGCTGATGGGCATTCCCACGGGTGTGTTCTGGTGGCCTTGGGCTGGAATAATGTTCATGTGTCTGTTTTGCCAGATCTTCTTGCTCTCTTTGAAGCTCTTGTGTTGTGCAGTAGCACATCACTAGCACAGGTTTTGCTATCCACCACTTACTGATGATGTTCTTGCCCAAGGGGCTTTTCTATCACAGAACATCATCCTGTTTTGTGTCAGTACCTGTACTGAACTCCTTGTTTTTTCTGACAGTTTAGATTTGCAGAACAAAGTGCTTGAGTAAGGTTTTTTTTTTTTAATGACACTGAGAGGTCTGTCATGCTTTGGAGCAGAACATAAAGCCTGGTTCTGCCTGGGGAAATCCCATGGAAACTCTAACACTTGAAACCTGGCTTGTGTTGCACTCCACACAGGAATTTTCCCTCAGTAGGGGTCAGAAGTTCTCTTAGCCCTGTGTTATGGGCTTCTGCATCCTGCTTTCCTCAGCCTTACGTAAGGGGCACAGCAGTGAGTTTGTTCTTACTTTTGGGAGTTCCTCAGACAGTTCACTGAAGGGCCTGTAAGCTGCAGTCAGAAGTTCAAAACCATACAGCTCACAGATCAGCCAGAGGACTGGTCGAGTGGCTCTTTCCCCAAATTATTAAGGAGACAGCAGGCAGTGGTGGCAGCAGGGATCTGTGCCATGTCCCCGTGACTGAAGGGCACAATTTCAGCCCCACAGGCTGATCCCACCAGCAAGGTGCTGTCACTCAGTGTGCTCCTGTTGACCCACGTGGATGAAGATGATTTCAGCCTCACTGAGTACTCAGTGTTTCTAATTGTTATTTGGGCTGCTTTAGCTTAATAAAACTGGGAAATGAAAAATGTGTTTGCCCTCTGTATGCAAATCTTCCTCGAGGGTCAGGCGTGTGTGAGAGGAAAACAATGCCAGCGTAATTTTAGAATTACATGGTGATATTTGTTAGCTCACCTGCACTTGGAAGTCTATTACTGCCTGTTAATTAATGGAAGCAACATAATTGTTTCACTTTTAGAGTACTGCTGTTTAGCAAAACATGTTTTCAATGGTTATGCTGCCTCGTGAATAGCTGCTTAAAATATTACCTGGCCTGATACTGCTTGTCTTTAAATATTCCTGTGATCATTTCTTTGTATTGGAAGTGGGTTTAGAGGTGTTTGTGTTATTGCACAAATAGACCCAAGCACCATTTTTGAACTGTTCCAAGTGCAAGTCTGATGACACAGGGGACAAGATCTCCCTTCAGCTGGGATGTGCAGGAAAATGAGAATTATACAGGAATCGGGACACTGGACTTTTGCTTCTTGGCTTTCCCGTTGCTAATAGGTCAACATGCCAGCATAATTAATTGATCCAACCTGCAGAGAAGTTGTATCTATTTGTCACAATGCACGCGTGCATTGGGAATCCCAAACTCCCACTGATGGAGCAGGAGTGCCAGGCTGCTGCAGCACTGACAGAGCTGATTCCCAGCTGACACAGCCTGGCTGTGATTGCGTCACCCTCATCCCCACATTGACCAGCAAGGTAATTAATGGGCCTTGTGTCCAAAGAGATGTCTCTGACACTCACTCCCTGACTCCCCAACCTCATTTGATGTCTCTCAGTGCAGAGCTTGCTGTGTGCTGGAGTTGTACTTGTGAGCTAAAGCAATTTCTGCCTCAAACTGTTAGAGTGTTTGAACTTTTTCTCTGGCAAGAGGGAAACACACTCCTTGCTCAAAGACTTCAGATGTTGCCTCCAAATGTACTTTTGCTGTAGTCGCTGAACACTGGACTCAGTGGCAAAGCTCTTATTCCCTTATAATCATTGGTGCCAGCAACCCAAATTATTTCAGTTTGTGGTGACACTGAAGTTGTTAGAAATCACAAGCCAGGAGTGATGGATCTTTCATTTTTGATGGAGTATTTCCCTCCTCTGAAGGGCCTGCTGTTACCAGAGGAACAGAAGAGTTTCTCTTTCAAACGTGCTTTACCCGTGTGTGTGTGTTTGTGTGTGTGTGTTGTTTTTCTGCACTTGACAATTGGCTGTTTGTTACTTCCTTAACTCTGAGCTGTTTGCAGAGATATTACTTTGCTGACAAAGTGAAAGCAATTTAGTAATCGCTTGCAAGAGAAAATTGACTCCATTAGAGTTCAGCTGTCTTTGTTTCAGCCATTAAAATGCAGACACTGCCTGATTCATATATGAATTGCTTTGATAGTTCTATTATTTTTCCTTAGTCAAGTTGAATAAAAGTGTATTTGAAGACCTCCCTTTGATATACTTGTGTTGCTGGGACCTGGGGAAGCAGAGCCTGATCTCCTGTCACCGATTGCTTACATGGGGACAGCTCTCTTTGGGTCTCTGACCACACAACTCAGCAGTCATTCACAGCCTGTCTGGAAAACACTGCCCCTGATGAATTTCACCCAAAACTTTAGGTAAACGTAAGAATAATAGTCCTTTAAAAAAGGAAATGGCTTCTTTGGATCTGGTTTGAGTGAAAAGTCGTCTAAATACGACTTTTCCTTCATATGTGATCACTGAGACCAGAGGTTGTCTTTACATTTCTTTGTTAGTCTTTAGCCTTCGTGTTTTCTCCATTCTTATGTTCCTGGTTGTGTCTACGGCTTCTCTCCTCTTTTCATTTTATCTCCTGTGGTCCTGACACTTTTGTTAAATGCAGTCAAGCACCTGCCTGCTCTTTGCAGCACCTTGGGACTGCCTCCCTCGCTGCAGGCCCAGCATACCTCAGCTGTGATAGAATCTGAACCGACCAGAAACCCTCATCCCATGTGTACGCACGTAAAGAGAGAGGCAGGTTAATCCGAATTACATCAGCTTTCAGAGACCTCCTTTGCCTCTCCTGTCGTGCTGCAAACTGAAGTGTTTTCCATGATGTTTCGTCTCCTTCCTATCGTTTTTCCTGACTCATGTGTTGATGTCATAGATGACAGTTTGTGTCAGTGCAATTTGCTCCCATGGAAATGACTCCCGCACAACGCGCGCGCGGCATCCGACTCCTCACTCCGCCGCTTACATAATTTGGGAGCTGTCAGAGCTCTACCCCAACGTTGCCCATCTGTCTATTCTCTCAAAGTTAATGAGCCTTTTTTCTCCTTGCTCCAGGCGTATTACGCACCCTGATTTATTCATAGATGATGTCTATTAAAATTGTCAAATGCTTTGAAAATTAAATTATCTCTCTAAATAAAGAGCCCGCTTCTAATCTCGCTGAAGACGTTTCAACACAATTGGCCTGTTTTCTGGTACAAATCAAGAGTGACTATGCTGAGCTCTGTCTGACCCCCAGGCAATTGGGCTTTCTTATTTAATTGAAAATACTTGTGATTTACTATAGTGTAAAAGCTTAGAATATGTCCCTGGCTTAGTCTGGGAGGAGCATCCCAATGCAGAGTTTATCAGGACTAAGGTTTCCAGGTTAAAGTGACCTCTCATGGCATGAAACAGTCAACATGTGATGGGGGGGTGTGTATTTGTTTGCTTTTAAAGCAATGGAACACACAAGAATCCCTTGCTTGTATGTATAGCTTAGATTGTATTTGTCCTTTTCCCACTTGTCCTTGTCCCACTTGTCCTTACATATGGCTTATATGCTGAAGTAATTATCTTTCTTTCCAACTGACAAACTCATAGTTTACAGCCAGATTCCTTTTAGCTGTTTATCGTATTTTATTGTTAGTTGATTAGTTTGTTCCTCAGTCATTCAGATTTTCCTGTGTTATGTTCCAGCCTTTCCTGATGTGGGTGTTGCATCCTGGTCTTGAATCACAAATACGTTTAATCCCCAAAGTAAATGTTTGTGTGAGGCAACATTAAAAAAAAAAAAAAAAAAAAAAAAAAAAAAAAAAAAAAGAAAAAGAAAAAGAAATCAGTGAAATTACTATAAAGATCAAATCTTTCCAGCCTCAACAAACACCTTGCTTCCAACCCAGGGTTTGTTTTTTCAGCCTAATCCATTTTCATCTGCTTTGCAGCCAATACCAATCGCCCTGTTCGTCTTGCTCTGCGGAGTTTACCTAATAATTTCCCTGGTGACACCGTATCAAATGGTTTAATGAAGTGTGAGTTAGAAACATTGCTTCTTTTCACCCCCCCCCTCTAAAGAATGGGGTGTTACAGAACAAACGAGCAAAATCCCGAGGCACCAAGTTACGGTGTCAGCTGGGAAGCTCATATTGCCTTTTATGCTGCTTTCCATGCATTTTTGTGCTTTAAATTTTCCTTTTAAATCTGTTCTGAAATTTTGCCTGGTTGAGGTCAAACTAAGAGGTTTATAATTGTGTGGATCATTTTTTATCTTTAG
>NW_020956091.1:200386-250770 GCF_003031625.1 Empidonax traillii
TTAAGAGTTTTCTCTTCTACCTTCTTTTGTCATTAGGGTTTCCATTAGTACAGATTTACCAAAATATCCAATTGTGATATATTGAGATCAGAAAAGTGTTGACTTTTTGAATTTATACTGTCAGTCATCCCCTTTCAGGTCCATATGGATCAGTCTTCCAAGGGAAAAAAAAGAGGAATTAAAAAATGAAAAGGAAAACACCCCCTTCCTATGAATAGCTGTATTTTCTATGTAATTATTATATCAACTGCTACTATGTGTGAGAGATATAAGTTAATTAACACGTTAATGTTTCAGTAATCCCTTCTCTGACACTGTAGAGGTATGTGACAACACATATTTAATTAAACTATTACAGTGAAACCCACCAGCCATTTGTCAATTCAATAGGGACACTTTTTTATTATGCTTTGACCTTAATTTTGCTTTTCCCTGTCTTATCTAATTCTGTGATTTACTTTTTTTTTTTTTTTTTTTTTTTTTTTTTTTTTTTTTTTTTTTTTTTTTTTTTTTTTTTTTTTTTTTTTTTTTTTTTTTTTTTTTTTTTTTTTTTTTTTTTTTTTTTTTTTTTTTTTTTTTTTTTAAGACAGTCAGCAATGACAGCAGGAGGGACACTTAGGAATATTAATAGTTCACCACCACAGTAGGGAGGAGGCCTCTGTTAAACTCTTTGAGCTTTGAATTAGAGAGTTCTGAAGGTTGAGGTGCTTACTGGAAAAACTGCTTTAAGGGAGAAGCTGTTTCAGCCATGGGAGGTCCTTGGTGATGGACCAGGCTGGGCGTGGGCACGATGGGTGAAAAACCACCTGAGCTCAGGGTCCACACGGAAAGCAAAGGGAGATGTTCTCCCTGGATCACGTGTGGCTCGTGGTGCAGGGTGTGTTCCACATTACTGAATAATAAATCTCAGTTTATTTATTAGGAAATGAGTGATTCAGTGGCATGACTTCGGAAGACACGCAGAGCCGGAATGAGCAAAATGCTGAACATCACATGATTTGTTGCTTGATTAAGAAATCGGACTTATTAAGTAATAGATGAGTCACTGCTGTTCCCCCAAAACATGGGCACATGTGTTTTGTGTATGTTCTGCTGTGACTCATGATCCAGGCTGGTGAATACCCAGGTTCTTCCTTTCCAAACTGACTCTATGTGACTATTGCAAAGTGTGCTCAATAACTAAAGAATGTCAGACTCATTACTACTGGATGTGAGATTTCCCCTAAAACATAAATTGAAAATAAATCACTTCCTGATTATTTTTTGCTTAGACGTATGTGTTTATTTAGGTGTGTTTTCCTGTGGCTGCACGCATAGTGGTAACAAATGCCACAGATATGGTAATTTGAAATTATGAAGAAATTTAAACACACCTGGGATAGAGCCCTGTGCTGCAAAACCTGCTGAAAATCTTCAGGTTTTTAAATAGGCCTAGCTTTAAAACTTGCAAAACAGTTAGCCACAGAAAGCCAGGCTAGTGTTTTCGTTGTTTTGGTTTATTGTGTTTCATTTTGTGTGCAAACATTGCAAGTGCTCACTTCCAGACCTTAATGATGTAAACAAAGAGCTGTCATGCAAAACATTTGAGGGAAGAGAAAAACAGGGTTTCTAGTGAGTAAGTTTAATAACAGCGTGGCTTATTGAAGCAGCAGGAAAGCAGCATCAGGATTGCTGTGATAAATGCGCTAACTACAGAGAGTTAATACGTGCTGTGATGGAAGGTATAGTAACACATTTATTATATAAATAAATGAACATTCCCAGGTCTGCTCCAATGCAGTTGGAGATGCAAAGGTCACCTGAAGGTGTCCCTTCAGGAGAGGAGGAGACACAATAAGTCGATGAAGCAAATTCCAAATTTTAATTTACTATTAACTCTGTGTGCAGTGACAGGTAAATGCTGCAAACACAATAATAAGGATCCCAGAATACACCTGCCAAGGAGACTGAGGGATGCTCAGCTGGTCTTTTTGAGTAACTGAATTTCAGCCACTGGGGACATGTGTATTAATTAAAAAATAAAAAAAAAAAACTAAACAAAAAAAGCAGAGAGGCAGTTTGGAATTATACCTACCCACAGAAAATATGAACACCTAGGGTATAATCATTCCCAGAAGTTAGGACAGTATGTGATGAGATTCAGATTTATTCTGTTGTGGGTTTCTGCATGTCTGAGCCAAGAGAGCAAGTTTATCACTGGAGGGAGTGGCAGAGTATCTACATCTTCTTGTGAGGTTCTCAGGTGCTGTTCCACAAAGGGGAAATAAAAAGGACGTTGGTCTTACTGCCAGAAGGTAGATTAAGATCTCTCTGTGTGCTTGTATTGCCTTGAAATGCCTGGAAAAGAAATTAATGCCTTTCTGACTCAGGATGAGGGAAGATACAGAGAGGGAAATTGATGCTATTTGGTTTTTGGACAGAATGGTAGTGATTCATGATTATGACTCCACAAAATACCAATACTTGAGCTTGTGTCTGCAAAAATCCATATTCTTCTTGCTGTGAAAAAAAAAAAATCTTTTTTTTAGTTTGCTAGTAATTAAATAGTTATTTTCTGTGTAGGAAATAAAAAATAGGTGAAAATCTGTGTCTGGGGAGGTTTCCCTAAGGTTTTATTGAGTGTTTTTTACCCTGATCTATCCCCGATACCTGTTGGGCAAACTTCCAGAATTTCTTGCAAAACTGAAAAACGAGTATCAGATTCTTCCTTGGAAGGGCAGTCCCTAAACCAAGTGCTCATAACACCTTCCCAGGCTCAAGAGTAGCTCAGGAAAATATTTACATTAGGCATAATCCCTTCTCTGGGCTGCAGTTAACTTAAAGGTTGGTATCTGCAGAATAGCCATGAGGTTTTGGTGGCTGTGCAGATGTACCTCTGTGCTGAGAGTGCAAAACTCTGCATTTCCTGATGCTGCCAAGTGACTACAATGAATTGGGGCTTTCCAAAATTGCCACTTCTCAGAATATTCTTGAACTGTGAGTTCCTTAGGCACAGGTGGCCTCAGGAGGTGGTCGAAGGCGAGGATTTGTCGCGGTGTGTGCACCTCTCTGGTGGGGCAGGAGGCTGTGTTGGTGCAGCTGTAAGGCCCTGCTCCCACATCAGGCAGGCTGGGGTCCTCACAGTTGTGTTTTCCCATTTATTTATTCCCAGATTTATTTTTTCTGGCCTTGGGGAAGCCAAAGGGGAAACGACTGGCTGGTCTTATCCTGAGCTTGAGCAATAGGGACAAACACAGGGGGTGTATCCAGGGATAGGAGCTCGAAAGCACCCCCAGGCTGGACAGCTTTGCTCATTAGCACACTTCTGATCCAGTTCTGGAATAATTTCAGCTGGAAGGGACCTCTTGGAGGTCTCTAGTCCAACTCTGTGCTGGAGGCAGAACTAACTTCAAAGTTAGATGGGGTGTTTTGGGGTAATCCCCAGCTGTGTTTTGAGCATCTCCAAGGATGGAGATCCTGCAGTCTCTCCGTGACCCACTTCCCTTGCCTGACCCTTCCCACTGTGATTTCTTTTATCTAGTTTTTTTTTTTTTCCCCTATTTTGTACATGCTTTCCTTAGATCTATCACTGTGACAATTGCTTCTTGTTTTGCTGTGCAGCTTCTGGAAGAGTCTCCCTGAGTCCTCTGCAAGCACATCCCTGTTTAGTGCTTGTTCCCTGGGCTGAAGCAAAGCCAGTTTTTAATGTGCTTCAGTCCAAATCACCTTGGTCATCTGTGCTGGACTTGTTCCATTCTCACACACTGTTTAAAAATAGGACTGCACAGAAATAGGGATGTTTCTTAGCACTGCTAAAAAAAGGAGAAAGACGAGTGCCTAAAATACAGAATTCTGTAAATAGAAAAATACGATTTTATTCAATCACTAAAATGAAAGGGCCCCTTGCAAGTTTGCCATGAAAAGATGTATTTTAAAGCAACCTTCTGTTCCAAAGAAAAATGAAAATGAATTTGGCAACGGATTCCACAAATAAATTAGTAAAGATGCAAATGGCAAGAAATGTAGAGTTTAGAGTGAAGAATGAAGCCTTAAATCTGCCTTCTTGAGCTAAAACCCTGTATCCTATTATATAATTTAAAATTATTTGCCATTTTGAAAAGGCCTTCATGGAGCTATAAAAATTTATGTCAGCTGACTGTCTGGCTCAGATAGTTGTGAACTATCTGCAACTGTTTTCCTGACAAAAATTGCAGTACTTGCAGTTCAATTTAGTCAACTTCAGATTTATTTTTTTCCCTGGTGGAGGTCCACCATCAAAGCCAAGGTTGAAGGAAAAACTTTAGCTTTAAAACTGTTTGGTCTCTAAGAACTTGTTGGCTTTTGTTTGCTTATTGATGAGATGTGAATGCAACTTGGAGACCTTGATATTGCCAATAGTTTGGGAGTTAAAAAAAAAATAGCTCTTGCATATGGCCTTTGTGCCTTTGATGCCATTTGATGTTGCTTGTTCTTCTTGTGGGGAAGGAATTGCTGAAAGTCATCACTTTTGATCATTAAGTACTTTGGAGTTTAGGTTTTTTTACAGCAAGAGTTGTCACAAATTAATGTATCATTATCAGTCTGCCTGAGACTCAGGTTCCCTTTTTTCTGGGCTAAACTGAAAGTCCTTGATTTCTTACCCAATTTCAAGTGCACGTTGTTAACATGCAGAGTGTGAGTCCCAGAGATTTATTAAATGATTTCTGGGAGCTCTGCAGCCTGTCCAGGAGAGGCAGGATCCTGGCTGGGGGAACATCTCAACTTCTCAGCAGGCAGCTGATTTTCTCCAGGAAAAAAATGTCCTGAGCTTTGAAGGGTAAAACAACTAAAGATGAATGCATTTAATTCAGAGGAAAAAAATAGTTGTGTTTATTCCAAGAAAGGTTTGGGGTTTTTTTTCCTTTTAGCAAATGTAATGGTGGTAAACACCGACAAAGCAGGAGAGCCCCTCAGTGTCCCACCAGTACAGACCACTGAACCACTGTAGTTTTTGTTTCCCTTCACCTTAACCCTCTGGAGTACCTGAAAACTTCAGCATACCAAACTCTGCTCTAAATAATTCAAGTGTTTATTGATAAGCAAAAATGTTTTTCTACCTTCAGTTTATTTTAAACTGGACTTAAAGACTGAAGGAGAAGAATGAGCTGAAAGAATTCGTTATGCTGCTCTATCAAAAAGCAAGAGTGGCATAGAAAAGAACTTGGTTTTGCTGAATGTTTAAATTATAATTTTAAGGACTGTCAGTAGTAGATTGAGCTGGAATTGATGACTGACCACAAAATTCAGTATGTATGCTTTGAAGTTAGCTATTGGCAAAAAATCTGCGATGGGTACATGTTTTAATTTAAAATTATGGAGAGAGTTCTCAAATAAATGCAGAATTCATGAATAAAATGTGAATTATTTTTCTGGTACATTGATGTGCTTAGAAGACTGTAGCTGAAGGAATAAGTCATAAAGTTTTCCCTTGTGGAGACTGGGGGATGCAGTGAAAAAGAAAACTGAAGCCAGGGTCTGATCTGTGTAAAATAATAACAGAAGTATTAGCAAAGCAGTAGGACAATTAATTCTGAAGGTGGAGCCCAGTCTTCAGCATTGCTGGAGTCAAATTCCCACACATGATTTTTCAAAATGAATATGCAAAATGCAAGAGAGAACGACTCTACTGACCACTTCGGAATTCAGTCCTGAGCAGTTACAAAAATAGACACTTCTAAAAATAAGCACTTTTAATTCAGCAACCTTATCTTGCAGTTGTGTTTGGGGTTTTTTTGTTTGTTGGTTGTTTGGTTTTTGTTGGGTTTTGTTTGTTTTTGTTTGGTTGGGGTGTTGGGTTTTTTTGTTTGTTTGGTTTTCTTGTGGTGTGGTTTTGTTCAGGGGTTGTTCATTTGTTTGGTTTTATGATCTAGAGTTAAGGCATGCCCTGCCCTTGTTCCTTTGGCAGCCTCAGCTGGGCTGTGCCAGGAACATCAAGCTCATCCACATCTCTGGTAAGAGCTGAGAAAGCATCACCTGCTCTAAAACCTCCAGGAGCTCAGACCTGAGAAGAAGTGAGACCTGACTCAAGTCACAGAGCCAAAAAGTTTCTGGAGACCCAGAAATTCCCTCTGACTTTGATGGAGGTTTCCTGCACAGCAACGCTCAAGGGCCAGAAAGCTGCCTAGAGACACTGCCTGTGGAAAGGTGATTTGGAAAAATTGTCATCACAGCTTTAAAGTCAAAGCTGTCTTCTGGGAAAAGTTACTCTGAAGTATTTAGGAACTTTCTAGAGACTTTTTTTTTTCTTTTTTTTTTGAGACTAGCTAAGTGGAAAAAAATAAATGGTCCACTGACCACTTGCTAATTCATCTGCATGTGCAGCTGCAAAATTACTTTTTCTGCCCATAGTGCAAAACTTCTTCCTAAATACGAGGTTTAGAGACCCTCTGGGACTAATTAACCATAATGCAGAAGCAAATCTGGGTTCATTGTATGCACTGCTCATTTAAGAAATGTTTTTGTGCACAAAGCCCATTAGCAAATTTCCGAAACCTTCGTGAATGTTAAACATTTTATTATAGGACTCTGAGCACTTCTTCCATTACATAAAATCTAATGTAATCCCATGAATTACTTCTAGCTTTTGATCCTGGGCGGCCAATTGCTGTGTCACATGTGTGCCACGTTGCATTCAACAGCTAAAATCAGGCTTGTGTTTAGTAATTTATTTAACAGGGATAGAAACTCTTTTCTTGTGGATTAAACAAAATGTTGAGGATATGCTCAAAATTAGTTGCATGCTATTGATTTTATTCTACTTACTAGTCAGCTTCCATACGTTGTTCTACTACATTGTGCTTTTCTTCTGTGATTTTAGTTCTATTGCTGCAAATAGATTTAAGGGTCTTGACTCCAACGCAGGGGAAATGCAAAGCAAAGCTGCTGTTTTTCATCAGTTATACAGGACTGGCAGTCAAAAAGATTGACTTCCTGAGGAGATGATTTAGCCAGGATTAGGAAAACGTGCCCTTAGCTTCAGTGGGTTTAGGCATGTGCCTGAAGTCAAGGGTACATCTAACTTGCCAAATGAGCTCAGTGCGGGAGGCTGATGGACTTCAGAGGCAGGATGTTCTCTGGGCTGTGTTACACGGGCAGTCAGGGGTTGTAATCAGACTTGCCCTCACTGTCAGCTACCTTGGGGAGAGGCATAAATCACGTGAGATGCTCTGAGGAAGTCTGTCCTGCAGGCTGTGTGTGCTGAGGGTGTCTGTGCTGGTGGGACTGGGCTTACCTGCCCGGCTGAGTGTGGTGCTGTGGATCAGCAGGAAGCACGGTGGCACAAAAGCGGGTGAAGAGCAGAAATGGGTGCTCAACTTTTATGAAAGTCTGTCCTTTCTTTTCTCTTAACTCTTAGTTGCCTGTTTTTTTCAGGAGACTTACAGCAAAGCATCATATAATGTTGCCTAATACCTGCTGTGTCTTGTCCACCATTCACACCCTGATAGAAATCAAACTGTTTTATTTATTATCGTAGGAGAACTTATCATTAACATCTGAGGGTTTTTTACAACACCTTCATTTTACCTCAGAATATGCAAAATATATACAAACCTTCCCATTTTAGGTAATGGAATACTCTGTGCTTGGCCACGCTGTCTGGATTGGTTGGAATTTCATGCAATTACTATTTTACACAGCAGCAGAGTATCTGTGAAGTGGCTATCAATTGAAACATATTTTGCTCTTCAGACTTGCTTTTGCAGGTATCACAAAATGTTTAATTAGTGATAATCAGCTTTTAACCAGCCAGAGCACACTGATGTGATTCTCTCCCTCTCTGCCCCCCCCTAACTGTAGACATAGTCTGTACCCTTCAGATAAATTCCTTGCAGTCTGGAGAACATCCTAGTCATCAGGAAGGGGAAGAATAAGAGTGGCAGTTGCATGGGGGATGAAGAAGGTGTTGTGTAGACTGTGATTTCAGTGAAGAACGTCCTTTTCATTGACTTTTCAGAATGGTGAACTTGGAAACAAGCCGGAGATTGCAAAGCCTGCTTTCCCTCGAGGTTGCTGGTCAATGGTTGTCGTCTACCACGCCCAAGGAAACTAGAAGAGCTCCACTCTAACTCATGTAAGGATTTTTTTCACCATGGAAGATCAAATGATTTCCTGGCTCAGGTTTTGCGATGTTCGGCATCTGCCTTGGACCTGCAGTTCGGAAAAGGGCTCCTCTCTGAATCACGGTTAAGAGACAGCAAAAGCAGCCCCAGACAATGAGCACTTTAAGTAGCACTGGAATATTGCTCAGCTTAACGACAGTGTCTGTCACGCTGGATTTTAGTTTGCATGATGGTCTGATGGCTTGGCCCTTAAGCAGCAATCTGACTCTGAATCAGAGTTTGCCCACGTCTGATCCTCTCAACGCCTCTGAGAAGGGCGAAGTCTCTCGGATGTCCGTGAGGGAGAAGAACTGGCCAGCCCTCCTGATCTTGGTTGTCATCCTGCTGACCATTGGGGGGAACATATTGGTAATTATGGCTGTGTCCTTGGAGAAGAAGTTGCAGAATGCCACAAACTTCTTCCTGATGTCCTTGGCAGTGGCGGACATGCTGGTGGGTATCCTGGTCATGCCCGTGTCGCTCGTTGCAGTCCTGTACGGTAAGTGGCTCCCCTCCTTGTTTGACTGTTTGGTTTTGCAGGGAGTCCCCTGAGGCTGCAGCAACCCTGTTGTGGTTTTGCCTGCTGTGATTGTTTTTTCCCTGTGCTTGTGGCTTGGGGTGTATCAGTGTGTACTTGGTTTTGGCTCTGTGCTGAGGTTCGTTCTCTGCTGGGAGCAGAGCTTGTTTTCGTGCTGCCAGGAGTGACCCAGGAATTGGTGTTACACTGTGGGGTTTATATTGCTGAGACCACCCAGAGAATCTGTGAGAGCAAGTCAGCTTTTCACCTTTTGGCTGGACTGCCCCAAAATTAGGCTAGGATACAAGAATTTAAAGAAAAGCTGAGGAGCTTGTTCATGACTGACCCAGTACTAAGCCAGGTCAGAAACAGTCCTTGAGCTCCCACTGTGATCAGTGGGATTTGAGCAACAATGCAGTAGTAGATTTGGGGTTCAGATAAAAGCCTTTTCCCTTGGCCTTCGTACCTCAGCTTACCTTGTGCCTTCCAGGGGGTCATTTTGCCTTTCCATGCCTCAGTTTCCCTATCTCTGCCCTGAGAATAGTTTTGGGTATTTTTTAAACACTCAGAGGCCTGTTTGTCTAGGTGTAAGCATTTATTTCTCCCCTACCATATTAGGGTTGGTGTGTTTGCAGTAAGTGGGGCATTGCTCCTCCACTCCAGTGTGGAACCACTTTTAGCACCTCAAGGAAGTAAAATATCAAACACATCAAACTTTCAACTGGCTGAGACTCCAAATCTGCTTTTTTTTTATATGGTGCTGGGTCTCTCCTTCCCTGGATGTCACAAAGGGATATTTCATTCTCCTCTGTATCTCTGATCATCATGTTTGTATACTCATGTATCAATATAATCTCTCTGTGTTTAATAGATAACAATTATTAATTTTTTAAGTCTTTAAATCTGTTCAGATTTTCTTTGAAAAGTATTTTAATATTGATATTTCTTGGAAACAAATAATGTTGTTTACTTACAAATTTGATTAGAAATTGGCTTACTGTCCTATAAAGTAAAATGTAGTGATATTTATCTGACTTCTTTACTTGCCTAAATGATGAAGTCTGACAGAGATTAATTTGTAAAACACATTGATCAAGCATACATCATTCCAAAACTTATATAACTTGTCTACAGTGAGTTAAATCAATACATGATTTAGGTGCAGACCTAGCCATAGAGACCTTATCCACAAAGCCTTTTATTTTGAACTGTCAGAATAGTTCCATCTCTAAATCTTGTGTGTATTACAACATGTGTATTTTATTTTTAGCATTTTACTCCAGTTCCCTGGAGCTTGAAAGGGAGCATATAAATACTGAATTATGTGACTGACCTGCACTTGCATAAATTCTGTGTTACCCAGTGACTCTAAAAAGGTGAATTTATGGAAGTGGTCTTCCTCCATACATACTTTCAAGGTCTTTGGAAACTAATAGAAATGGATTTTCTGTTCTGCCCTAGAAAATGATTACTTGAGGTCGTTTAAAGGTGTAAAGCATCCTGCATATTTAGCAGGAAGGAAATATCATTTATTTGAAGAGGAACTGTAATTATCCCTCTTTCCTACCAGAGCACCAGCATTAGCTGTCGATAGCCCAAACACTTCTCCACAGACAAACAATAATAAATAGATTTCTTTTGGCAAAACTTGTAATTTCAGCACAGACATGGAAAATTTGTGGAAATACCGTGAGAAATGAGGAGGCTGCTGGAGCAGTGCTGGGTGCTGGCACTGCTCCCTGGGGCTGGACCAAAGCAGGAATGTTGCCTTCAGGCTTTGTGAGGCGAGGAAGAGAAGCTCCATTAGGGGAGAACTGAGGCTCTGAGGAGCTCGTGATTTGATTTGAGTAGGACCCCTGTGCCATCACTTTTTTATATTATTTTAGCTACAAATGCACACATCAGCAGAATTCTTGTGAGAGTACCTGGGGTTCATGGCCGTGAACTGAGCAGAGAGCGTGTTACTTCTTGGAAATATAACTGTGACTGTTCAGCCACTTTTACTCTGTATATTTTACCCTGTGCATTCCACATAATTTGGCACTGAGTTCTTTCAAAAAAGCTGCCATATGCTGTGCTGAGCAATGTATGCAGCACATCTCTTCTAGATTTGTGGAAGTCACTTCTAATTTATGTAATCAGAAAGGAACCTTAAAAATACATATAATAAATAGAAGAATGATGAAGTTACTTTAAAGTTTCCACATCAGGTCACTCAGCCTCAGTGATAAATTCTACTTGACAGAGTAGGCTCATTTCCTTACTTTTCAGCTAATAAGGTAAATGAAGTAGATTTCACTTGAAGCATAATGAGAAAATTGAAGTGACACCCTCCACAAATACTTGTGGTTTTCAGTGGTTTTCTTAATTAAAAGAAGGAAAAATCAAGTTATAAGTTGGTTCAAGAATCTTATTATAAAGGAAGCGATGGCAGAATGCATGCAGCATGCTGGATTTTTCACCAATTAATGAGGCCTCTGATATATTTATCAATTAGTCTTTCTTAAGTGTCTTACACTAATTGATGAGTTGCATTTGACAACTTAGAACATTTTTCCTGGCACGCAGTTCCTAAAGAACTAAGCAAATTAGTATGCTAATTAATAAACATGTATTGGGCAGAGTAAATGAGAAATGTACACAGAGTTTAATCTCGGTGGAGAAACATCTGGTTAATTAAAAATACTGGTGTAATAGGGCATCAGGTATCTGACACATAATGGAGCTTCTGACGACAGATGGAGTTTGTCTGCTCAGCTCTGAGCACTTTGGGGATGAGCAGCAGTGGCTTGATGTGGGGTTTTGGTTTACATCACGTCTAGTGTTCATGGGCAAGAAAGAGAGGGATGCTCTTTATCTGCCAGGACTAGTGGAGGAACACGAGAGAGTCTCGTCAGCTGCTCCAAGCGGACGTTACAGAAGATATTAAACCTTCTTGGTTGTAATGCAAAAGGTTCAGAGCTGCCAACAGGCTGTCAGAGTGTGGCCAACAAGTGACCAGTAGACCCATCTGTGACTCCAAGTGGAGGCTTCTCTCTTTCTTTGGTTTCAGTAACACTGTGGGCAGATGCAGCTTCCAGGGAGGCTGGTGCTGGATGCAGACTCATCAGCCCCAGCTGCCAGAGAAGCTTTACATCCCCATTATTGTTATTATTGACAATTACCATCATTATCCTGTGGTGACAGAGATGTCCTGAGCGCTTGAGCAGACTTGGATGCTGATTTTCCCTGCAGAGGGGGGAAGCAGAGCAGTACAGCATCTGATATGATATTCAGGTTCCTAGAAATGGTCAGGCATTTTAAACCTCATGTCAAGGCAATGGGCTTGGATGCATCTTGACTACACCAAGTTCCAGATGGCAGTTGCATTACCTTCAGAAATTATTATTTATACATGTTAGTTTTAAATGCATGATGTTTCTGTTTGTACTAAGTAACCACTACATTTTATTCTTCTGCTAGGGTGTGAGTGGAAACTCTCACCCTTCTTGTACTATCTACATCATAAACTCAGAGATGGGATTTGTTTTGCCTCTCCAGTGACACCTTGTACTTGGGGTGTGTGCAGTGAAATTTATATCCAACAGGATGTATTTGGGTTTTTTTATCTTTTTCCATCAGAAAAAAACAACACAGGCTGCTACATTATGTGCTCTTGCAGCAGCATTTATTCTCCTTTGAAGTCCCCACATCTTTCTTGTAACCTCAGCTAACCTGTGAAATCTAAAAACCTGCTGCATCATTATTCACCCTCCTCCCAGATTATTAGATACGTAGAAGACTTTAGTTCAGATACTGAGGATCCTGCTACTGAATTTTCTCCATGTGAACAACTGCCTGTTTACCTAATGGGACAAATGAGATTAAGTTGTGGTGTATCTCTGTTGCTGTTGGGAAAGAAAGCTCTCTATGGTGCGACCTGAATCCATGTAACGGCTTCTCTTCTGCTCCCCAAGGTTTAAATTGTACTGAGAGAGGAGGAGGGGAATGCTAAATAGCTTCTTGGATACTCTCTGTATCTCACTGAGCACAGGACCCTGATGTAGATAAATGTTAACTTGCAGGACTTTGTGGAACCCCTGAAAAAATTGCACCTTATGATGATGCTCTGCTTGATCACATTTGGAAACATTAGGGTCCTACACAGCTGTGGCTTGCATTGGTGGAAAACTGATGTTTTCTGGTCAGGAGGAATGGGATTATTCTCATTGCTGGTGACGTATTTTTGCAGCATGTGGGAGCCCAAGTCCCCATTCTGCCAACTTTTTGATGATCTGTTGCACAAAAATTAAAAATTAAGCCAGTAAAACAGTAAGCACTGGGGCATATCAGATTATATTTTAAACCACAAACTAGGACTTCTGTCTTTAAAATATATCTTTTCGATATAAGTCTATTCTTGCAAAAATCAGAAAATTCTCATGCTTATTCTAAAGCTGAGTGACAATGAGTTTCCAACCCTGCAACACTGCTGAGAAGCTCGAATTCTGTCCAGCACATTCAAAAAGCAAAAACCACTCCAGCAACCCTGGAGCCTGGGGGGGACAGGAGTGGGTTTCTGCCATCAGGAGCACCTTCCTGTAGAGAAGAGGCTCAGCTACACCTGAGCTCCCAGGACCCACCAGCTTCCACATGAGCTGCTCCCCGTAACTTCTTGCTGTTACTTCATCACTGCTCAGGTTCACTGGCATCTGGCAAATCATTCCTTCTTTCCAGGGGGAAAGCAGAGGACCCCTTGCCTCAGATCTCTAATCTTGCTTCCTGTGCTGCTGAGCTCCGGATGACGCGACGAAGGGTTTTGTTGTGCAAAGACAATTTTCGGCAGAGTAAATCGAGGCCAGCCTTCAGAGGGAGTCTGGATGGCACCTTGCTTACTGCTGTGGGCAGGGCCTGGCAGTTCTGTGCCAGGTCCCTGTGACTCATCTGAGCTCAGCTATAATCCACACTGTGGAGCGTTAGTTTAGGGGACTCTGAAGGGCAATTTTTGCTGTCAGATACAGAGGCAGAACTGTTGCTATTTAATTTTTTACCACCTGCCTCTTGTAATTTCTTCACTCTGTGCCACCTATATATCATCCAGCTCTGGCTGTGGCTGGCTTCTTGGTGTAGGCAGAGGTATTCTTTATTGCCCTTACTACGTTTGTTGCCATTGACACAGGGCATCCTGTCAATCTGCCAGTATTAGGAGAAAACACGAGAGAACAATAAACATTTCACATTTGTAAACATACTTTTGTTTTGTTTTGTTTTGTTTTGTTTTGTTTTTTTGCTCCTCTAAACCCCTTGCAGTTAGGCAACCAGCTCCTTTGCCTACTGTGGGTTAATGGAGCTGTTAGCCTGAGATCTGCCAGGGATGATGCTGCTGCCCGTGGAGCTCAGGCTGCTCAGTCCAGCACAGATGAACACAGCACAAAACACTTCCAACAGCTTCTGTTTCTGGTAGCTTCCATCATGAGGGCTGCTCACGGAGAAGGCTGTGTGGCTGTCAGAGCGTTTATTGACTGTGCACCCTTTGAATTGGTTTGTGTTGGATTTTCTGAGATTAAAGAATTAGAATTCTGAGATTAAAGGTGACCAACCAAGTAGAAAATGGAAGTACTTCCTTTTTTTTTTTCCCTAAATGTAGAAAAATGAAGACCAGGAATGCTACAGAACATCTTAGATTTTATTTTCTCTATGTGTTCTTGCCTCTTTTGTTTTGCTCAGTGGCAGGAGGCTGCAGGGAGGTGACAGTCTAAGCACAGGGAGACCTGGGGAATGCCTTCCTACAAGAAGCACAAGGAGAGATCCTGACTATGCTAAAGTCAGGGGCAGCATTGGCAGTAAGTTCAGACAGGTTAAGCCAGAGCACTTCTCTGCCTCCTGTAGCCTCTTTTCTCTCCTCCTGCCTGGCCATGACTGTAGCTCTTGGCATGACTGTGGCACATCCTTTACCTGGAAGGGTCTGAGACGTTTTGCTGCTCTCCCCTGGGTCTGAGGAAAGCTCTGCCTCTGCAGTGCAGCTCCTTTCTGCCATTGCTGTTCATTGGCTGTCAGCACCATCACACAAAGCACGAGTCAGTCTCCTGATGGAGCTTTATGGAACATGCAGGTAAGAGGAATGAGCTGGCATTTGTCCAGGGAAGGTGACCCAGTGCTGTGCTGTGTGAAACATTCAGCTCAGTGCTGAGATGTGCTCCTGGCCTGTGCAGGATCTGATCCTAAAATGTGTTTTGGTGGGCATTCATCTGCTTTCTGTGGTTTGGGGTAAAAAGCTTCTTGTGGTTGCCTTTGCACTGGCTTGGTGAGATTGGTTCTCTCTGAGGTGCTTTTGCTTCTCATGCTGAAAAGGAGTGAATTTCTCTTTTCTGGGTTGGCTGATACTGTTGGGGGGAGGTTTGTTTATTTCATTGGTTTTGGTTAAAAAAAATAATTTAAAAAATTAATTAACAGACAAGGAAGCAAACTCACCTTAGAAAAATATCGTGCTGAGCAACATAATCCGAGTAGGAAAATGAAATCACAAAGATCCCAGGGAGAGTCTCCTGGTCCCACAGGGATGCAGGAGTGAAAGGAACTTTCTGACTTGCTGTGTCCTGTTGTTTGCCACCAAGTATTTGTAAGACACTGAGCTGCTGCGTTCATATCTTACATCTTCCAGAGCCTCTTCCCTCTCAGCTCTGCCTTCTGCTGGGATGCCAAGGTCAGGATCTCTGTGTTTCAGTGGGGAGCAACAGAAAGCCAGGATAGATCTCTGAGCAACCTATTACAAAATCAAAACCCTGAACTTGCTTGAAATAAGCGGTTTTTAAATAGAAAATCCTAACACTGCAGTGTGAAAACAAACAAACATCAAGGCCTCTGTGCACCTTCGTATTTCATAAGAAGCCAGTGTGCTTTGAAACTTTCCTTCCAAAGCTGATAAACTGGGCTGCTTCCCCTTTGCAGACTTATCCAGCTATCAGAATTTCCACTCTTACAGCTCTCCCAGGGCTCAAGAAGCCATCACTGGGTCAGGCCCATTGTCTCTGTACTATTTAAGGCTGTGCTCTGAAATAAAGCCAGAAGCTAACTGGCAGTGAGAGCAGACTGCAGAGCAGGTTTCTGTAACAAAGCCTTGGTGTGCTCTTGGTAAGTAGAGGCAAGTTTTTTGCACCATTCCCAGCTCAACTGGAGATGTGGTGTCACCAAAAACCGCCATGGAAGCAGTTCTAGGTATGGACAAGCCATGTAAATTATCCCCTGATATCTCAGTGAGGATGTTTCCTTGGATGCAGCCTCCACAAATGTGGCAGGAAAGGCCATCAGGGTCCACCTTTGCCCTGCCTGCTCCTGGGAGGTGAAGGGAAATGTTAAAATGCTCTAGAGGATTTCAGTGAGGTAAATCCTATTTACACTAGTTGAACATATGGCCTTGTATTTTTCTAGTTTACCCACAGCTTGTGTTCTGCATCCGATCAGGGAGCTGTTTTTCACATTTTGGGCATTAAATTGGATGAGCGTGTCTTGCCTGCCCAGTGAAATTGAGAATCGCCCATCCAAAATAAATCCTTTATTTGCAAGAATGACTCATTAGAATAACTTTGAATGGCACACATTAAAATGTTGTTATTTAGCACAAATGAAGATTTAGATCCAATTATAGTTTTTATTTCACCCTCTTGCTAAAAATTTTTGCAACAGGTTTTAAAACTCACAGGAGGTAAAGTCCCCCAAAACCTGGAGTGTATGCAGTTACATTTCTGTTTTATAGATGTCTGGTTTACTGATTTCAATTTAAATACAGCAGCACTTTTAATGCTGTCAGTGCAATCTTCTCATGCCCAATTTTCTTCCAGATCAGTGAAGCTAAATGTGCTTTAAAATGCATGAATCTTTATTTACTTTCTATGACAATAGCCTGTTAGATCCAGTAGTAGCTTTGTAAGTGCATTGCCTCATTGTAATTAACTTTTATGAGTTTAGTTGAAAAGAAATATAAACTTCCATGCTTTGTGGCAATCCAGAAATTGATACAAGATAATGAGAAAAGTGGAATTGTTATACATAAAAAAGAAAGACCCTGTGATGATAAACTGTTCCAGAGATAAATTTGGTGCTTTCTAAAGGTGTCAGGCAGATTATGGAGATAACAAGTGAAATGAAGATAGGTAATATGTTTCCCACAGACAGATTTAGCCTCATCTGAAAGGAATAACAGCACCAGATCCAGACACTGGAGCCGTGTGACACCAGCCACCCAGAGTCTTCCTTAGGTATGTTTACTCCCCTATTCTTATCATTTTAAAATCACGAGAAAGGATTTAACCAGAATTGCAGTCATTTTCTCAAAAAAAAGAGTTAATTTTCGTCTATGTCATTGTACATACAGGTTTTTACCTGTGACAGATTTTTACTGGGACTTCATCTTAGACAGTGGTGCCAGTCCCAGCCTAGATGTCCCTCTGCCAAACTCACCTGAGATCAGCTGGCTCAGGTCTCCCTCTTTCTCACAGTCTGTTGCCCGTCTGGAGAAACATCCAGTTAAAATGTGCACCACCTCCCCAACCACACCTGGTGCTCCAGTGGCAGCATCTGCTCAGTGAGCAAGGGAGATGCCTGTCATCTGCCACTTACTTCTAGTGAATTTTGGGAACAGTGTGGTTTCAAAGACAAACAAACAAAAAACAAACAAACAAACAAAAACAAAACAAAACAAAACAAAAACAAAAACAAAAAAAAAAAAAAAAAAAAAAAAAAAAAAAAAAAAAAAAAAAAAAAAAAAAAAAAAAAAAAAAAAAAAAAAAAAAAAAAAAAAAAAAAAAAAAAAAAAAAAAAAAAAAAAAAGGAAAAAATTGAAAGAGGGAAAAATAGGACACTCCAGGGACAGTGACTCCATCACTTCACTGAGCAGTCTGTTCCAACTCTTGACCACCCTTTCAGTGAAGAAATGTTTCCTGATATCCAATCTAAACCACCCCTGGTGCAACTTTCCCTCAGGAAGTTTGCAGTTGGAGGCAGATGGGTGCCTCACAACAGAATGTTGCTGTTTGGTGTATTTGTGTACACCCAATCATGTTTAGTGTTTTTTCTGCAGTGTGTTATGGGCAGCATTTTGTGAAAATAAGTATTATTTCTTTATAGTGTATGGTAACATGCATAGTCTTGATGCGATTAATACAATAATATAGTAATTTCTTGCCTTAGGGACTTAACCTGAGTGATGGCCACATGCCAAGACCTCACAAAGTGCTGCATTTTCAGAACAGGTGAAGGTAATGGGGCAACTCATCCTTTGAGCTCAAAAGCATAGGAAAAAATCACTGCCATTATGCAGGCCAATACATAGAGAGACAGCTGCTTTACACCAGATGGAAAGAAATACAGAGAAGCAAGGTGAAATCTCTGAAAAGCATTTGGATATACTGTAAGACAAATATATCAATGTAGTACATTATTTTGACTTATGAATATTTCCAGGATTGGGTCAATTAACTCAGAATTAACTTTTACTTCCTTTGCCATCCATCTGTTGAATTGATATCATTAAATTCTACTCAGCAAATTATAATTTTAATGTCTCTCTCCAATTCACACGACGTATCTCTTGTAACTCTGGTTCTAGAGTTGTCTGATATTCGTTAAAATATGTGCAAATACCCTTGTAGGTTGGTTCACTCCCCTGAGACCCAACAGTAAGAGTAGCATTAAGTTCCTGCTTTATGTTTTATCAGCACATGCTGGAAAAGAGGCTCTGATGTGATTCATCTGCTTGCATGGAAATTAAATGGAAATTACATTGATGGAAGAGGGGCCACGTGCCAGTTGCTCTGCCTTGCACTAATTTCCACGCTGCCTCCTTGATGGAATACAACCCTTTCCTGAATGGACAACTGGCTGTTCTGCCAAAATTATCACTAAAGATCCTAAAGAGATGAGGAGAATTTGTGCATGAGCCTGTCATGGAGCATGGGCTGTGATTACCAACACGTGCTATATCAACATTTTGGTTTCATGCATTCATTTCAGATATATATTCCATTTTTCCAGCATCCTTGTTTCCTGCTTGCAGTAAGTTTTATTGTTGGAAAACTTCACCATTCCTGCAGGCAGCACAGTGACAGCAGTGGGTTCAGCGAGTGAATCTCTCCTCCAAGATGCTGTCTTGCTTCCCAGATGAAAAGGGTTCAGGACTAGAAAGTTCAGTGGGTGATGCACAAACATGAAATGCCGAGTTCCTCTATCAGCTCTTAGCTATGAGATTTTATGGGCAAGGCAGGATGGTTGATAAGGTCCTGTTGATTCTGGGCTATTTTTTGGGTGGTTGATTTCTATTCCTGTTGACATGTTGGCAGGGGGCTCACTCCTCCAGCTGTGCTGGAGTTATCAGGACAGGCCAGTTTGTTCTTCTGACCAATACATTTCCATCCTCTGACGTACAATTTGTTTTGCAGCGTGTTTATTTTTGGTATGTTTGAGGTGTTTTGCTTGTCTTTATAAATGTCTATTTTCATCCCCAATCAGAGGCAGCAGCTGCATAGAAAGGTCTTGGTGTTGTTGAGATATGGAAATTGTGTGGCAGGCTTTTACCTACCTATTTGGCACCCACTGGGATGCAGAAGGCTGTAAATGCGTGTCTGACACCCATGAATATTGATGGCTGGTTTTAGGAGGCAGTGGAGCTCTGCCCTTAAGTCTGTGCTTTAGTTCTGAATGTTCTGAAAAACAACTTCCGTGATAAAGTCCTTTAAATATACCTTTTATGTCTTACTTTATCTACTCTCTGTAATGATTTTTTTCAAGTTTTTTCTAGTCCATACTGGGATATGCACCCCTTGTATCTTGGGAGTTGCTATTCTACTACAGCACTCATAAAGCTCACTTGTACTTGTTAAATTTATGGCAACACTTAGAATTGTAGGATCATAGAATACCCTGAGATGGAAGGGACATCCAAGGATCATCCAAGTCCAAATCTTGTCCTCGCACAGGACAGCCCCAAGAATCCCACCATGTTCCTGAGAGTGTTATCCAAAGGCTTCTTGAACTCTGTCAGGTTTGGTGCTGTGCCCACTGCCCTGGGGAGCCTGTTCAGTGCCCAACCACCCTCTGGGGGAAGAAATCTTTTCCTAATATCCAACCTAAACCTCCCCTGACAACTTCAGGCCCTTCCCTTGGGTCCTGTCACTGGCCACCAGAGAGATCAATGCCTGCCCCTCTTCTTCCCCCTGGGAAGAAGCTGCAGACCCCGATGAGGTCTGTCCTCAATCTCCTCTTCTTGGGGCACCAAAACTGCCCCCAGCACTCGAGGTGAGGCCACACCAGCACAGAGCAGAGCAGGACAATCCCCTCCCTCCACCAGCTGGTGCTGCTGTGCCTGATGCATTTTATTATGTTTTGCTAGGTTATTATGTTAACAGATTATTTTGTTATTGTAGTTATCACTGGTTATGATTTGTAATCAAGTGCAAGATTACACTGTAATAATAGTATAACCATGATAATAAAATAATGTTGCACTTGATTACAAGGCAAAAGCAAGTCTATCAAAAAAAACAATGGTATAACTTAACTAAATACAATTTCTTTAGTTTCCTTTACCACCTCATGAGACCACTATAATTTCCTGGGTAATAGTACTCTTTCTAATATATCTGTACGCCCACGCTTCATTTATCCATGTTAAATTAAACTTCTACTTCATGTTAATGGAACTTACAATGGGCCTACAATTTCTGCAGAACTCAAAGGAGCACAACTGGTGGTGGTGGTCGTAAATTAGGTTTCACTTTGATACACCAGGAATACAGTCCACTTGCCACAGCGTTGTTATGGGGAATGGGATCACCTCATCCTGCACTGCTGTTCTCAACACAGACCTTCTCAGATTTCAAAACTCTGTATCTGCATTGTTTGCCAGAGAGGGACAGAAGGTCAGGCAGGGTTTGATGTTGCTGCCTGTTTGTTTTCTTCTAGGTTGAGAGACTTCACTTAAATTCCAGGATGTGAAGATGAAGGCACATGTGTTAGCAGAGTCTGAGGTGTTTCTAAATATTTGCATCTGTAAGGAAAGCTGTGCTGAGATGAGGATTCTTACATGTCCTCATGCAACAGTTGGGTGTATTTTATAGGCTGTGTTACAGCAGAACACCATAATCCCAGGTTAAATCATACTCCAACTTTAGGTCTGTTAAAGTAGACTCTGTGAGTAGTGAGCAGTTTTCACTGGTGGTGAAAAGTGGTGCACAAAATGCTTACAGTAATGCAAATCCTTAGGATTTTTTCACGTGGTTTTACAAGTGGGGCTGTCACACTGAACAACAAATCGGTTGCCCTGGGTTAAAGGGGTGATTTTGCACAGGCTGGTGGAGGGTGTCTCAGCTCTGCCTGCAGGCACTGGGGTGAGCCAGAGCAGAGGAGCCCCTGTGCTTCTCCAGACAGACAGTGCAGCTCCAGCCACAGCCAGCCTTCCCAAACCCCTGCTTTCCTGGCTTCCTTTGGATGCTCGTGACAGGGTGCTCATGGCAAGGGGGACTGGAAACAAGCCAGTCTTCTTTGAGTATCATACCCTGATGGGAGGTTGGTTCCCAGGCAGCCTGAATGAAAAAAATCCTCCTGGAGGACCAGGAACTGAGTCTGAGCCGTAGCACTGGCTCCTCCTGGGCTGAAGGCAGAGTTATCCCACAGGTCCCAGCGGGTGGGAAAAGGGAGAAGCACTGCAACAATGCCAAGGTGAAGGCTGCAAGCCTTCTTCCCTCCAAGGCTTAATGCAGAGACATCCCCAGGCCGTGATTCTGTGCATACTCCCCGCAGAGACTGTCGATGAAACACGAGCCTTTAACACTGGAAGTGGAACAGAGCACAGCAGGGGCGCTCTGCTCACACACCCAAGTCCTGCGGGTGTCTGGGCTGTCCAGGAAAGCCTCCTGTGCTGCTGGAGAGAAATGAGCTTTCCTGGCAGGCACCAGGCTATCCAGTTTATCAGCCAGTAAAGCTTCCAGACCTAGTCTTGCTGCTGAAATTATTTTTTCAGACCTGTAAAAGGAGCCTCCCGGGTTCCCGTGGTATGGCAAACGAGGAAACATCTAACAGGGGGAAGAAGTGGGGAAGGACAGCTGGGTAATGGAGGTTGATTTCAGACTTGGAGATATTGTGCTGGAAGATAGAGGCTACTGAAATATTATTTTTCAAGTATTCTGGAAGATTTGAGAAAAGCTCAAGCGGTTAAGTAATGTGGTCTAGTTTTGCTGCACTTGTTTGCTTTCTCTCATTTCCACATCCTATTCCTCAGTTAAAAGACAGTTAACAGCAAAAATCCCCTTAAGTGTTAGTCTGGGTCACACCACACTAATCCAAGTGGATAATTGTACATTTCTGGGTACAAACTGGCCATGATTTGCATACTTGCACGGCTCAGCACGTTGTTTCTAAAGAGTGTAGAACTAATTGGCAATAGATGCATTTTCTAAGTTGCTATTAGAGTTGTTCATTTAAATATCTGTATCTTGTTTACATACTGGAAGAATTCTCCTCCACTCCTTTTTCAGGGGATGTCAGTGATTTTTCACTGTGCTGCCTTTTAATCGGGGCAGGTTGCACGTGCACAGATTACCATGCTGGGTTGGCACAGGGGGGGCATCAAACTCCTGAAGAAGTGCTGCTTGCTCACATGTTCAGAGATGTCCTTGGGATTGCTGCTCATGTAACAGTGTTCATTAGCAAAGCATCCCCTTGAGAAAGCCACTGAAGCTGCTGTTCTGTCACCTTTCAGACTCCCACAGTGAAAATTTCCAGTGTTAGGAACCCCAGTCTGACGTTTCTGCTGCGATGAAAAGTGTGTCCCTTCCTGGTCAGGAGTGGTTTGGGCAGCAATGCTTTGTGAGTGGGAGATGTGCATCTAAGGTATGCAGTGACAGGAGGACAGTGGACGGCCCTCAAGGATGAGGGCCAGAATTTTTAGGCTTCTTAGCAACCCCCAAATAATTGCTTTTCACAGAGGGTCCTGTGGAGCACCCTCACACTGGCATTTCTACCTGTGTAGTCACAGACAACCAGAGATGCACTTTGTTTCAGAGGAAGCTAAATAGGGAATGTGCTTTGCATCCCCTGCTGTGAGAAATACCAGAAATGGAAATAAACATCTGCAGGCACGACCAAAATATAGCTCATTTCCCTTGGCTGAAGTGGTTTCTTGCCCTTACTAGTTCCACCAACTGCCTGTACTGGCTTCTGACCTCTTCAGACAAGCAAACTGTGACTCACAGTGGCACCAAGTGCAGCCAGACCATTAACCCACTGTCCCTAATAAATCAGCAGTGCTGATTCACTGCACTACTTTGATATCAATTCACCAAAGCACTTGAGGATGGATTGCACTTTGCTTTGGCACAGGACTGGTGCAGGTGTAGAGATGTGCTGAACAAGGCTCAAAACAATGAGAAAATGGGGAAACAGAGCTGACAGGACATGCCAGGTGTAGCAGACTAACCAGATTCCTGAAAACATCTGCATCTGTCTGCTCAGAGCTAGCACTGGTGATTTGCAGAAGTTGGTTTAGAGTAAATCAGTGAATTCTGATGAAATCAGTCATTTTCCTGGAATACTGAGTACAGCCATTGGCCAGTTAAGGATGACAGACCTGTGTTCCCTGAATATGGAACCCTTTATATCAAATGAAGGAAATCCTTATCATATCTCCCTCTGAAATCAGACATTTTATCAGAATTCAGAGGCCAGTTTGTTCAGCTGCATTGCCAGGAGGGAGCCTGAGCTGAGAAAGAGGATTAATCCCAGGTAGGCTCCCAGACAGCTGTCAGGATAGCACAGGCATCTGAATTGCCACTGAGTTATGCTGAAATGAAACCAAATACCTAAAAAAAAAAAAAAAAAGCCTTCTGTATGTTTTTTTTTTTTTGTCCTCTCACTAGCCCAGAGCCAGTCCTAGGATCAAGGCATGGTCTACACTTACAAACTCTGGGTTCGGGCAGATATAATTGAATAATGCCACATCACTTTAGGTTCTGAATTTTAGTTTTCTTTACATGATCTGTATGTTTTGGCAGCAATATATTGCGATAATGGATCTTTTTCAGTTTCATCAGAGCTAGGGAAAAAACACCTGTTATTGTCACACGTCTGGGCACTTTGTTATGAAACAGTTTTTTGGAAAATATTTATATGTTTACATTTAGAAGGAATTAGTGTGAGGTCTGTGTTTGCTCATGGACTTTCTTTCCAGTGGGGTGTTCCTTCAACTGCTGTTTTATTAGTTTTTTTAAATAACTGGTGAAAGCTGATCCTTAACCTGCATGAAGGAAATTAAAGAGGAGGCCACTGTCCTGCTGACAGACAGATCATCAGTAAAAAGAAAATGTTTAGTGATGTGAATATTTTATTGGACTGTGGTTTCATTTAGATAAAGTATTATGAAGAACTTGTATCTCAGAATTGTGTGAAGAGATCATATCTCTGTTGGAATTAAAATGCTGAAAGGAGCCCTTTAGAAGAACTTGGTGATACAATTCAATTAATTGTACCACTGCTCCCTTGCCTGCCCATATCCCTCAATATAAAAATTCCAGATGCACCTACAGATGCTAAAGCTGTGAGCAGAGAACATTACTGAGCCTAGAAAATTTTCCTCTGGCTTCAAATATAATTTTAGTCTCCACCAGTAAAGGAAAAGACGAATGTAACATACGGATTCATGGAATGACAGATCGCACCAGAATAATTTTGTATTTCTCCAACAGAAGAGGTGTTGCCTTTGGGATGCCAACAGGGTTCCCTGTGTTTTTCTTTTAGCAAATGTCCCATTTTATTAAAAGCAGGGCCTTTTGAGTGTAGTATGTTAAAAGCTGGCTCCTTGCATTTAAAATATTACTTAAATGATATTCAAGCAACCTTTCCCTAGATCAGATAATTATATCTGTTCTAGCTTTACACTTCCTTCTTTCTTACGCTTCCTGTCAAGGCTGCAAGTCATTACAATACTGGATAGATGGGGTTGCACCAAAGCAAAGCAGCATCTGCTGCTCACAGAGGTTTGAGCCAAGCGTGGGATGCCTGCAGGGGTCTCTCCAACACTGTCTGGACACAGGGAAACCTTTTCTTACTTGGTGGTCTCTTCCATCCTCTTAGCCATCCTGTCTCCTGAGAGCCCACCCTCAAGCCTCTGGGGACCCTCAAGCCTTTCTGATCGTGCAGCATTCAAGAATTCAAGTCCTTCTCTAAAAGTCATCATCATTCTTTGTGTGTATATTATGTCTCTGTGCTTGGCTGTGCTAGAATATGTTCTATTTAAGGGATTCAGATGGCATTAGGACAGCCTTTTTTTTTTTTTTTTTCCACTAGAAAATGCAGGCTAGAAACTTAAACTCAATTACTCATGTAACCCAGTGTCTAGAAGTTCAATATGTCGGGAAAAAAACATTTAATTCCACCCTTATAGATGATAAAATCAAACAGCAGTTTTGGCAGTGCTGCCCTTGAGACCAGCTGTTCCTCTAGCCAGGAGGCTGCACGTGCCTGGGCCCTTCTGTGGATGTAATGACAACCACTGAGGACTGCAGGGGGTCAAGCAAGACATTCTGTACT
Source organism: Empidonax traillii (assembly GCF_003031625.1). Taxonomy (NCBI): domain Eukaryota; kingdom Metazoa; phylum Chordata; class Aves; order Passeriformes; family Tyrannidae; genus Empidonax; species Empidonax traillii. Next base: position 225,575 of record NW_020956091.1, read on the forward strand.
TCTTGGGCACGGTGGAGTTTTTCAGCACCCTTGGCTGTGTGGCTCTCAGGGTGACACAGAGGTCTCTGAGTCATTTATCTGTGTAAATCTGAAGAAAATAAACCAGCAGAGAGGAGATAACATAGCCTGAAAGACCACATCAGTAAGCAGAAAGCTAAGAAATTCTTTACTTCCTAGATAAGAGAGAGAGAGAATAATTTAAATTCTTTCGTTCCCTTGGGAATAATGCCATGCAGTAATGTTAAAACTGTATGTAATTGCTTTCTATTTTTGTAAGGCCTGTGGCTGCTATGAAAGTTTAAAGTGAGCACTGGAAATTCTGGTTGGTATAAAATGCTTCAGTTGCATCAGTGGTGGAGTGGTGGTAAAAAGACTTTCAGCAGTGGGCAAGGTTAGGCTTTGTTCCACAGCACACAACAGGGTTTTTGAAACCTTTGCCAAATTCATATTCATGGTTAGGAAAGAGACGATTGATGCAGCTTACTGTAAGTTTCCCATTAATAACTCCTGAAGCTACAGGGATAAATTTTACATAATTCTTTGCTTTATTGTAGTGTAAGCAGGTATTTTGTTGCTATTACTCCAGATTTGTCCTAGGTTTTACACTACATGTTCCCAGGAGATACACTGGAGCAGATTGCATTATAGTACTTAATTTGTACAAGCAAAGACATTTTTTTTCCCAGTTCATTCTCCTACAATCTGCAGTAATTTGATATAATTGATTTTGATTCCATTGGTGTGGTTTAGATTATTCAGCCATCTCCTGCCACAGTGTCTGGTAGTTTTGCCTCTCGTGCAGCGAAGAGCACAACACCATAATAAGGGTGTTAGGCAACCCTTTTTACCCACACACATAAAACCTCTGACAGAAGAGATCCAATTTCATAGCTGCCACCTTTCCTGATGGGAAGCACAAAAACTGGAAGGAGCTCTTATCCGACAGGAAATTATCCACAGGCAGAGGAGCTCTGTGACTTCGCCAAAACGCCTCTGAGTTTCTGTATTTTGTTGCCAGCACTTTGTGTTCACCTCAGCTCTTCAGTGACACGCAGGAACTGTGGTTTGCCTTTCCATCCCGGGGCAGGAGATGAAATCCATTCAGGCACCAGGACTCCTGGTTAAATATGAGTGTTTGTTCCATGTGTCCTGTGAAGAACTCAGATTCCAGGAGGTGCTGCTCAGCGTTGGAGGCTGAAGCAATATTCTGCAGAAGTTTCCTGCCTGGATTTTATACACTGTGTTTTTATTCTGACCAGAGCCAGAAGCCAACACTGATCTAAAAGTAATATCTTTGCTATATGCTTTTCTCTGTGAATTTCTCCAGTGTGAACTTCTGGCTTTCACAAAATGTCTGGAGGCAAAAAAAACCTGCAGTTTGATTACACACTGGGTAAAGAAATACAAACTTTTGTTCTGATCTGCTGGATTCATTTAATTCCCCTCAGCACTCTCCTATCTGGCCTACCAGACAGTGCATTAAATATATGATTTTAAGATTATTTCGAGGTACAAAAATCAGAGTTTCTTACAAAGAATCTGGGTTTTGTTTACCCATTGTTTCATTCTTTCTGGAGTCAAATTTGGACTGAAATGCATAATTTCTGTTGGAAATGCAATTGATACATCTTAGAAGTGCTGGGGTCCAAGAATTCACTTCACTCAGTCATCTGCTCTTCTAAATATATGATAATTGCTACTCTTTGTATATGAAATGAGAGAAAATAGAACAAATTAGAGAACTGTTACATTCTGCAGATAGAGTGTTTCTAAGGATAAGATTGCTTTAAAGATATAACATCATTAACAGAGTATTTTTTAATCCTTGTTTGCATCTTGGCACAGTCACAGGGCACATTTCCTATGTTTTGTAGATTTATTCAAAACAGAATTAGAATAAATCTGTTTTTCCTTTTTTTTTACAAATTACTGGCTTTGTAGGCTGTGTAGGTGTTTTACAAATGCAAGTGCCATGCTTACTTAAAAATAATTACTTTTGGAAATAGAGTATATATTGTGCCCTTCCTATCAAGGTATAGTGATGTGTTACAGGCTACAAATTTCCCGAGTGACATTTTATTGTTGCAGATCATTTTAGGAAACTTCTTGGGAAAGTAAAATGTCTCCTCCTATAACTGGCTTCAGCGAGAAGCATAGCAGAGTGCCCTGGGACAGTAAAAACTAAAAGGATTCGGCTTCAGGAGAGCTCTCATACCACCTTTATCTTCAAAAACATCCTGGCAGATTGCCTGGGCAGTGGCTCTGGGCAGTGTTACTTGGATCTGCTGGTTCCTGCAGTGCCAGGGCTGTCAGCAGGTGATACCTCCTCGCCTCATACCTTGGGCAGGAATATTTACTGTGGCTTTTGCTCCTCCTGGATACTTGGTTGCAGTGCTGTGCCTAGTTCACATCAATGGCAGGAGTTGTTCCAGGGGGGCATGGGAAGTGTTTGGGTAGCTCGAAATTCATCATTCAATAATGCTGAAAAGGTGGTTGCTGTAGAAACCTCTCCCAGGCCTGGGAAATGTCAGGAATAAGATCGTACCCCCTGCAGTGCCGTAGATCAGATGGGAGATGCTCCCACGCACGGGAAGCCTGGAGGCCTGGCATCTCCTTCTGGAGACACTGGAGATTTCCTGCCTGTGTGTCTGATGTGGGGAGTGGCCATCCATGTCACTGCTCCCCTGGTGCAGAGGCTGCTGCAGGGGGATGATCCCCCCACAGGCATTCCCAGGGATCTCCTCCTCCATCAGGACACGCTCAGGGGCTTTGTGCTCGTGGCTCGTTTCAGCCTGGAGCAGAAAGCTGGCTCTGGCAACTCAGAGGAGAAGTAGTGAGGTATAAAATGTGCTGATTGTACTTCAGCAGGGGCTGGCAGCAAAAGCCTGGGGCTGTGCAGGGAGTAGGGCTGCCACTTGTAGGATTTCAGACTTGTCCTTCCCTAGGGCATTCGCTGAGGCATCATTAAAGACCCAGCAAACCTGAGGTGTGCTGAAGTGGAGCTCTGAGCTCAGCTGCAGGCTGATGGCAATGATGTCCTAAGCTATTGCAAAGTGTGAACATGATCAGGAGGCGAAGCTTGATTGTAGTGTCATAAAGGGGCTGAGTCATAATTTAACCAAGCTCAGTTCATTTGTACAGCAGAGGTGCCTTTTAAATAAAGATGCTCCAGCCACAAAGTACTTCTCTTCAATAGGGACCTCCTAAATGATTATGGATTTCAGTCCACTTACAGTCCTTTTAGTAGCAGTCCTTTAGTAGTAGTGGTGCAAACTTGCTGAAATGAATGGCTTATCTCCCCAGAGCTGGGGTCTTGTGTGGGTTTGGTGAGTACTTAGCACCTCATCTGTGGGTTTTCTACTGGTAAAATGAACTAATGTGTCCATCTGGTTCCGTTGTGCTTTTTGTGAAAGGTTCCTGAGCTTCTCTGGGACATTTCATAATCATTTACTCTGGTTCAGTTCATCTCAGGCTTCTGCATGAAGGTATCCTGGGTCTCTCTTGGCTGGGTAATTTGTTTCAAAATATGATTTCTGAGACTAATGTTTCATCTTTTCCGTTCAAGATCAGTGGGATGGAGCTGCACCATTCTTAATATAACATTGATTCTGCAGAGTGATGATTCTGATCCTTGGGGTAAACTTCAAGATTGCTTTAGATATCCACGTTCTGAATGAAGACACAAGAGTATCTCATTATTCAACTATTATGAAGTCTCTCATGTTTTCAGCTGCTGGAGATACTCCTGATTTGTTTTCATAAGAGGCCCAGAGCTTGACAGGGCTCTGCTATCGATCTCACACAATCCATTCTGGGCAGTGACATGGGGGTATCATTCACAAATCAATTTTTTTTTCTGAGTTTTAATTTAAATGTCACTGCCCCTTGTGGATCTTGCTGGGTAACTTTTACTCCCAAGCTGTACTTCTAGCACTGAATAAAGAGTTTAGTAGGTGCAGGCACCCAGATGAGCTGCATGCCAGCTGCTGTCAGACGTAGCTCTCTACTCCCTTCTGTTTGGTTCCACACTTGTTTCTGTAAAGAATAATCCTCTGCTCTGTCTGCCTTCAAAACAGTTTTCAAATTTCAGCCACTGGATCCCAGCTGCTGTGTAAGGAGGGGACTGTTCCTCTGTTAAGGCACGCTGCCTGGGGAGAAAAGGTGGAGTGGTGTCGCTCAGCTGTGTTAGGCTGTGCACAAAAACTGCCTTTCTCCTCAGCAGACAAGACCTGCAGATTGAGGGAGCTTTGGAAAGGATCTGAGAGAAGTTAATGCCACAAAGAGCTTTGCTATCCACGAAAAGAGTGTGGTGAGGCAGCTACAAAGGAATGTAAGATTTGATTTTCTAAAGATACGGCGGAAAGGTTATGAGAGGGGAAAACAGAGCTGACGTGGCATTGCCCTTTTAGGTACTGCTCACAGAAATCAGATCTGGGAGAACTGGACGTGGGTTTATGAAGTGTCCAGAGCCAGGGACTGCCTGTGGAGATGTCCTGTGAGAGGTTTCTTGTCCCCTCCTCGTGCACGTGCCCCTTACTGGTGTCGCAAACCCCAACGGTTTCTCAGAACTGACGTCCTGGCCCTCCCTCCTCCCCCCCCCCCCCCCCCCCCCCCCCCCCCAAAATCATCTCCTTTTCTTTTTTTTTCCTTTCATTTCTTTTCTCTCTATGTTTCAGATTATGCTTGGCCTTTGCCTAAACAGTTGTGCCCTATATGGATTTCCCTAGATGTGCTCTTTTCAACTGCATCTATTATGCATCTCTGTGCCATCTCTCTTGATCGGTACGTAGCAATACGCAATCCCATTGAGCACAGCCGCTTCAATTCCCGCACCAAGGCCATTATGAAAATTGCTGCAGTTTGGACCATATCCATAGGTAAGCAATGCGGCTCACGATCTTAAACTGTGTCGGAATGAATGATAGTGTTACTCCAATTTTCGTTCAGGGTGTGGGTTTTTTTGGTGGTTTGTTCTTTTTTTTTTTTTTTTAAGAGGATGCTCAAATTAGTTTACCTGGCCTGCATGCCCGACTATAATAACTGATTAAGGGGAAAATAGAAGCCTTTCCTTGCAGCTGGTCAGTGACCAAAGCAAGCTGTCATTTTTCAGAGCACCAGCACCACCACCCCTTCCCATGCTGGAGCACTTACTGCTGTGCACGTATCAATATGCCGATAACAGCAGTAAGGCAGACAAATGGTGCTATAAAACTGCTGTGTAAACAAAGCAGAAAACAGCATTAGCAGAGGCTCTGGGAGGAAAAACCCCAACCGGCACAAACGGCTCGGCTGCACTGCGGTGGCTGCAGTTAAACTCTCTCGAGTTGTGGTAATGGTTTAAGTGGAGCAGCACGGAATTGAAGGCAGGCTATCAGCAAGGTATTTACTGCTCTTGCACAGCCTTTATAGCCTATACTGTGCTCTGCCACAGCTGGATTGCTGCTGGTACTGAGCTAGCAAGTTTGAAATCATAGTAAATGAGGAGCAGACAGAAAGGGAAGACACGTTCGTGGCACTCTGATAAAAAGCGATAAATAAAGCAGCAGTAAAATAGGGAGAAAAGGCAAAATGATACCAAGATGGCTCTGTAGTATCAGGAATTACGAGAAGAGACACAGTTTTTTCAGAACCCTTTCAATGTGCTTTAGGAAGGAGACATTTGAGGCAGGGTCAGAATTGCATGACCGTTTCCATCTGTTGTATTGCCTTCTGTGCTTGAATAAAATGCAATCTTACGAAGATTTAACATTTAATTTTTATCTTGTAAAGCGTTCCTCGCTTTCAGTGCTGTACTGCAAGGAAGATCATGTTTCAGGTGCTTGAATTTCTCTTGAGTTTTTGCCTGCTTTAGGAGTGGAATAGGAGACTGGATGTATGGGTGCTGCAGGGAGCATTTTAGAGGAAGCTTGTCTTGGAAAAAGGCTATGCAAAAAAGCAAAAAAATATCAGGGGAAATATATGATCTCTCCTCACGTATATAACAAGAATATCTATTAAAAACAAATTTTCATGTGCCACAGTCCTGCTTCATTTCCTCTAGGTAATACAATCCACAGTGAAATTGGATTGGGTTTAATCAAGTCATTTAAGATATTTTTTTTTTTAAATGATTATTCTTTTAAACTTTCTCTTTAAACTCTCTGTACTGCCTATTTGGCATGGGAAGGAGAGCTGCTGAATTCAGCACATGAGCTGAGAACAACTTCACATGTGGGGTGCTTGGGCTCGATTTTCACGGACTGTCCACAATCAGCACAGAATTTGTGCCCCACGTGAGGCAGAGGGGGCAGCTGACAGACAGCCCCCCCCAGCAGAGATGCATAAATCCATCAGCAGCATTAAGTAGCACATTGCAAAACCTCATCACTAAGGCTCCTGTTTCCATTTTTGGAGCCAACTTGCATGGCACTTTTCTCGCGTGGGCACACAGTTTGTCAGCCCTCAACAAGGACGTTGCAGTTGGTCCCCAGCACCCAGAAGTCTTCAGGAAGAAGCTGTGAGCAGTTGCTCAGTGAGGTGTCTGCAGTGCACAAAGCTTTCAGCACTTCCCTCCCCAGGCTGGGGAGACACCTTGCAGCTGTACCCGTGTGCCCTCCTGTGTTGGGATCACAGCTGGGAGGATGTAAACCACATCTGGGCTTTGTTTAGGTTTTGTTGGCTCTCTTTGATGCAGACAAGCTGGCCCAGGAGAGTCTTTGGCTGCAATCCTTTTTTTTTGAAGGTACAGGCAGAATCAATATTCCTCTGAGAGTCTGTTCAGGGCACTGAAGCGTGGTTGGATTTCCACCTTCCCCAGTGCATATGATAGGGTTCACTCATTTACTCAGGCTTTCTCCATGAGGTTGCATTAAATGGAGAAAGTCCTCTTGGTATGTATCTGTCCTATTTTAGTGTAACTATATTTACTTCATAAATGAATTTAGAAATGGGACAGACACAGCAATAAACCGAGCATGGAATGAAAGAGAACTTACCCAAAGTGTGTTGTTGCTGTTTTCCAGCTCCTAACTAGGAAAGGCCTGATGAAATCCTGTGCTATTTTCAAGAGGATGAAATAGGTTAAGTAAATCCTCGCTTCAATATTAAGTATCACAAAAGAATTTGTGCGCTTCTGTATGTGATTAAGGAGCAAATTCAAAGCAGCACTTAAGTGCAGCATGGTCAGTTTGCACATCCCAAACACTGCCTCAGCTGAAGAGACTTGTAAATGCATTCCATGTAAAGAATCCTGAATTCAGTTTCTGAATCAGAATTCAGAATAAGAAGGGAAAAGCATGTAATTTATCTTAATTTGGTAGCTTTTGCGTTCCATTTTTCTGAAACGTTAATGCTGACAGCAAAATATAAAAGAGGTTCTTTGCTCATTGAGCAACAAATTTGGCAAGTTGCACAAGCCTAAACCTATGATTAGGTTTTTAAGTAGGGGAACATAACAGAGTCCTCTGGTCTGTTGACAATTTCTTTATGAATGGGTCTTTTCCAAGTCCTCTGTGTTCCAGATTTAAGCACATCACAGCCAGTTGTCCTGTGCTTTAGCAAATGTAACTTGAGCAAGACTTTTGTGCTCAGTTAGAGAAAAAGTGGGTGCTGTGGAGGGCTGGGCTTGTAAAAAAGAGTTTTGTGACAGATAGCACTCTGCTGAGGTTGGAAATAGAAACGTAGGCAACAGAAATATCCTCACAATTGAAAATCAGTTTTAGGCGTGAGCCTCCTGGCAGAGTCTTGGCGTTGTTTCAAGGTTTCAGACTTTGCGTAGTTTCAAAGTTTTCACAATTGACAGGTGGTGCACACCATGTCATGCAGAGGAAAGCGTTACCTGGGTATTATCGAAATAAACGAAATATCCCTCTGGAAACGTGAATGAAAGAACTTCATTGATGTGGAGGTGCACACATATTGCCTCTGATATAAAAATAAGTAAACCATTTTAATTCTGAGGCTTCTTGTGCTCCAGCCATATGCCTGCTAGCACAGGAGAGTTTTTCCTCTGCTTCCCAGGAAGTTCAAGGTTTGGTCATTTACTAGAGAGTGTGGAAATTACCCATGCTACCAATTTTCCAGCTCACAGTTTTACATCCTTAGTTACAATGTAAATTCAATGTACTTGATAAATGGCTGAGATACGGCCATCCTTTAAATTCTGCTCTTTGTATCAGTGCCATAAGCAGACCCCACATGTCTTCTTGTGTGTATTTGAAAACGTTTTCCTTCTTCCTCTGACTCATTATTAATATTGTAATTCTGATTTCAGGTAGGTATGGAGGGGTTTGTGTATGTAATAAAATATTAATGTTTAAAAAGAAATTTATATCCCCATTTACCTTTCATACTACTTCATTGTTTTATTGAGGAGATCTATTTATAGAAGTATGAAAGACATGTGCTGCAAGGATCAGTGAATGCTTATCTCAGATTAAGTGATCTCATGTCTAACAATGTTTTGTTTCTGGCCTGGGTGTTCTGTCACACAGCTGAGCAGCCTCAAGCATGAAAGCTGTCCTAATGATGTCCTTAAAGAGCCTCCAGGTACAAATTAAACCTTCCCCTGCCTCACTGGAGATAATCCTCAGTTTGAGGAACGTGCTTGGAGTGGCACCACTGATCTAAAAGGAGTTGTAGTCTCCTCACAGACTGGAAGCAGGTTGTGATGGAGGTAAAGGGTGACTGGAGTACCTCACATAGCCACCCTCAGGTCATGGTTTCAGAGCATGTTTAGGGCTGTGATTTGCATTTCTGCCCATCCTTGTGTCTTTGGGATCAGTGAGTTTCTCAGCAAGGCATTTCCATGGCACTCGTGCTGATGGGACGTGTTTGCTCCTGAGTTCCCCGACGGGCAGCAGCTGCTCCTGAGGGACTGCATTTTGGGACAGGAGCACACACTCAGGGATGGCTCTGCAGGCTTCAGGCCCTGCTTAGCATACAAACCTTTGGACATGTTTCATGGCAAAAAAGGCAAAACCACTGCTAATGAAGAAGGCAACAAAGGGAAGGTCAAAATGTGTTCCTGGGGCTTAGCTCAAACCTTTCTGCCTGTGTTCAAATGCACCATTGGGAAGATTTGGCTGAGCAAACCAAGAGAAGTGATTTAGCAAAATGGAAGGGCAGGGGGGGAAGTAATTTATTTCCTCTGTTGTATATTGTTTTTTGCTGGTTTTCCATCTGGGTTGTTCAGCGCTCTCCCAAGGCTTCAGTAAAGGTCAACAGCTTGTTCAGGCACAGTCAGTAATGACATTAATCTGTTTGCAGTTGTGCTTGCTGTGGGCAGGGAGATCCTTCAAAGTTCAGCCCCTTTATATTTGACTTTAAACCAGTACAAGGCTGGCACTGTTGCTTTATTAGAATAGTTACATAAAACAAGAATTAATCCAGCCCTGAAGGTGCCTTGTTGCAACATCAGCAATGAAAGACATTGGTGGTTTTGAACACTTCAGAAACCCTTGTTCTTTGATTTTCGTCTGAAGAGCTTTGCTTCCTGACCCCAGTACCTTTTTTTTTACACAGTGCAAGACAGGAGGCTATTGGGGTTTACTACTCCCTGGCTGAATCAGAGAAACCTGCAGGCCCTTTGTGAGACACTTCTGTTAAGAAACCAAACAGATTTGTTTTAGTTTAAATATAAGGTTTATTTTTGGTTTATATTTGTTTAAATATGAGGCTAAAGATATGGATTTGAACACGCAGCGTTTACCAATGTTCTTGGGTTTGCAGTGTAGACTGCATTTGTGGCACTTGTTTGGCACACAGATTTCTTTCTGCTTTTTAATTTTAAACAATTTGTAAATGCCAGGAGGATGGCAGTGAGGTCCAAAGTCCACCTGCATCAGCAGATCCCTATTTTCTTTAGTGAGGTGGCTGTCCCTGGAGGAAATATCTTCTTGTAGGAGAATGGAAATTGTTCCCTTTCTTAGTGGAAATAGCCATCAAAGACCACATCTCTTCAGTAATCTCTATAATCTCTATCAGTCTCATGGGCTTTCATTGCAGAAAACAAGGTATTAAACACAAAACCAGTATTGTTTTTCATTTAAGTCTAAATCCTGGGAATGACAATTTGGACTTTTTAGCCATCTTTTTCTCTGCAGCAAGCTAATACATGTTTTACAAGCCCGTGTTTCTAGTCATTTGGGGTTTGTTTTATTAATTGAAAATCTGTGAAGAGCATCTGTTACTCTGTGTCCACAGCATCATCTCAGCCCCATTTGGTGAATCAGTTCTGCTGGCTTAAGGACATCTTTAAAGCTGACAAGAAGCAGTTAGGACAACAGTTGTAATTGGATTTGTAATCCAGGGGATCTCTCTCTGTCTTGCTTCCTGATGCTCTGTCAGACAGAAACTAAAAGAGGGGAGAGGATGAAAAAAATCACGTCCATTTTCTCTGGTGTGGTGAAAGGGGATATCCTGCTCAAGCTGCTGCCTGGCAGAAGGTGCACAGAGCTCCCAGTCTGGAGTGTAGCAGGGACCTGGTTGATGACTCGCTGGCTGGTGGTGGTTGTTGTCTCTTTTCGCTGGGGCAAAACCAGTTGTTCTGGGCACTGCTCAAATATCAAACAAGAGGACCAAAATTTGCTCTGAAGAGCCAAGTGGGATAGGCAATAGGCTTGCAAAACTTTCACATGGCAGGCTTTTGGAGCAGCGCTGCCTCTCTTGGGGAATTCGCTGCCAGCTTAGTTAGAAAGTTATTTGACGCAACTGGAAAAAGTATTCGAGGCTGGAGACCTCAGCTCACTAAATCAGCCTGAATGTTGATGAAGAGCGTGTCAGGAAAAAGCTCATCAAGTGCTCTGGGGCTGAGAGCTGCACAGAAGAAAGGCTGTGGACAGCAGTGGCTTCAGAGCCTGAGCAGACGCTCACCCTCGCTGGCGTAGCAAGTTTGGCACTCTCTGACCAACCGACCTTAGTTCTTAAGTTATGAACATCTAAAACTGCTTTGTTAGCACTGTGGGTTGCTTGAGTCAAGTGAAGCTGGATGCCTCCTCCATACTGTTCCAACAGCTGAGCTCAGGTCAGGCATTCATGCCCACCCATGCCCAGGCACCGTGGAATGCTTGATGGTGAGCACAGCACGGGCTGACCAAAGTACCCTGACTGAAAGAGGGACCAGGGTGGGAGCTGTGTCTGCAAGCAGGTATTGTTGCATTTGAGATTGTGACAGCAGCATTTTTTCCATAATCCCCCATGAAGGAAGCTCCTCTGAGGTGTCTGAGACCTTCCACACTTCCTTCTCACTAACTGGGGGGGGTGTAGAGTTCGTTCTTGTTGCCAAAGGTGTTTTCAGTCTCAGTTCCCTTTCAGGCTCAACTGTGCAGTGGATCAGTGATAAATCATGTATTAAAGAATGAGTTACAAAGGAGAAGTGTGAGGTGAAAGGCAGCACTGGAGATGAGGGCACTGCTGCCCATTCAGCAGTGCTGGATGCTGGCTGATAGCCGAATCAAAGTGTGTTGGCAGCTTCTCTGAGAGCATCTTTCTTCCTACTGCTGCTTTCTTCCTACTGCCTGTCATCAATGCTGAGGTATCTCATGCTCATGCAGAGTTTTAGGCTGCCATCAGTGCTCTTGATCTGTATATCCATCATATCCCAGAATCAGGTTATTCTTCCCAAATGTGCCTTATGGGTGTCACATAAATGCCACTCTATGTGTGAAGATATCCCAAAGCCTCATCTCATTTCCCTTGGCTAAAGCAATAACAGTAAACTAAATGATGTCTACTTCATGAATGAACCTTTATTCATTTTGGAGTATTTCAAAGGGTAGGTGTTATAGAGGGCACTAAAGCATAAAATTATCCATGCAAATACAGTCCCTGTGCAATGCCATTGGCTTAATTCAGATTTCATCTTTGTGTAGAGACTGCTTCACCAGTAACCAACTCCCACCATTTCTCAAATATCCGTGGTTTGATGGAGCAAAGGCATTAAAATGATGCCTTTAATGATGGAGAGTCAAGGGCTTGATGGGATGAAGGGTTTTGCAGTCACTGCTTTAGGCAGTGTGGTCTGAATGCATGCAGGGCCTGCATCACCTCTGCTGCCTCTTTGGAGCCCTGTCCATCCATCCACCCAGGTAACAGTCTCTTTTTTGGTTCCATTTCTCTAGGGATATCCATGCCTATTCCGGTCATCGGTTTGCAGGATGACTCCAGGGTGTTTGTAAACGGGACCTGCGTCCTCAACGACGAGAACTTCGTCCTCATTGGGTCCTTCATGGCTTTCTTCATCCCTCTCATCATCATGGTGATCACCTACTGCCTGACCGTGCAGGTGCTGCAGAGACAGGCAACAGTGTTCATGTGTGGGGAGGTGCCCAAGCAGAGGAGGAGCAGCGTGAACTGCCTCAAGAAGGAAAACAACGCAGAGAACATTTCGATGCTCCACAACCACGAGGGGGCATCTCACTTGAACTCCCCCGTAAACAAGGAGGCAGTGCTGTTCAGGAAAGGAACTATGCAGTCCATCAACAACGAGCGAAGAGCCTCCAAGGTCCTGGGCATCGTCTTCTTTTTGTTCCTCATCATGTGGTGCCCGTTCTTCATCACCAACGTCATGTCAGTCCTCTGCAAGGAAGCCTGCGACAAAGACCTCTTGAGCGAACTCCTTGACGTGTTTGTTTGGGTGGGGTATGTCTGCTCCGGGGTCAATCCCCTGGTGTACACACTCTTCAACAAAACCTATCGCAGGGCTTTTTCCAATTACATCCGCTGCCAGTACAAGACCAGCAAAAAGTCAGCGCTGCGGCAGAACCAGTGTCTGAACGTCGCTTCGACAGCTCTGTACGGGAAAGACCTGACTTTAACGAGTTACCGCAACGGCAACGAGTTCAACAGCATGGAACTGGAGGCTGAGGAGGGCCTGGAACTGCAACCAGGGACTTCAGAGCTCTCCATAAACAGCTGTAATGTTGTAAGCGAGAGAGTGAGCTGCGTGTAAAGGTGACTCACGCAGCCTTTTGCTACGGTGTGTCTGTAGCCAAAATACAGTGTGTACAAATTTAAGGACAATGTAAATATTGCATTCTGAACAAAGCTTTTTTTTTTTTTTTTTTTTAAAGAAAAAAAAAAGGAGTTGTCTTTCCAGTCCAGTACTTAAAATCATATATATTAATATACTGCAGTGAAGTTTAAGGTTCTATATTTACTGTTAATAATAGGTCAGAACTATTAGTTACTCTGCATATGTCATGGACAAAATGTTTGAATTCTTCTTCCAGTGCATGAACAAAAATGCTGAATATTTATCTCAGGTGGAATTTGCTGGAGTCCAGAATGGCACGTTAATAGTTATATATCAAATACATGCTATTAGACTTGGTCAGTATAACTTTCTTTTTCAAGTTGACAGTAAATATATACTTTAAATCCTCACCCCTATTTGTGCCGTGTAAAGACTTTACAGAAACCTGGCAGAAAGACATCACAAAAGCGTAGTGGCCGTGCAGGCACCTGGCCAGACATGTCCTGTGGCTTGCTGCCATATACTGGGTCAATCTTCAACTTCAGGGGTCCTCTGTTAAATTTTGAGTCCCTCTCCAATCCTGCTGTTTTATTTCCATTGCACAGGAGGCTCTGGCTCCCCTAGGGAAGGTAGGGAATGCAGTTCTGCTGTGGTTTTGCAGTCCTGGCTGGGATCACTTGCAGCCTTGGAGAAGAAGCATGAGAGACAAAGTTATCTGTTTCAGCCATTCTATAAATGGGAGGCCTCAGATTCATAAGAAGCCCTCCTTTGGTCTTACAGAAAGCCATGAGGTCTGGGATGGAGCAGGCTGTGCTCAGTGCACTGCCTTCACTCACTGCTGGAGGATCAGGGGCTTTGGCTGATCTGGAGAAGAGCACTCTGACTTTGGCCTTCTAGGATCTCACATCTAGCTATTCTTTAGCTTGTTTAGCATTTACTTTTATTTTTTTCAGCATCCTGGTGCTGGTGGTAGATCACTGCTTTGGATGTAGAGCAGAAGCTGCTCTGTGAGTGGTGCTGGCCAGGGCCAAGCTGTGAGGAGCAGGATGGGCCTTGCTGGGGGATGCTGGGGGAGAGGCACAAGTGAAAGTCCCTGCTCCTGCCTCAGGAAGGGGAGGGCAGAGCTGAGCAGAGCATGTGACTGGAATCATTTGCTGGTGACATGGTTCAAAAGCAAATGGCGGCCAGGGACAGGAAGGAAGCAGACCTGGAACTATTCTACAGGGAATATTAATCTGGATTAATTTTAAAATTTGATATATTCCATTTTACTCCCAAAGTAAATTACAGTCTGTCATATTAACACCACTTATACCTTTAATGAAAGCATCCACACTGGGATGGAATGCAGTTTAAGTAATCTGCTTTTAATACACACCAGGTACAATTTGGATTGCTTTTCCTCTGCATTCAGGTACAATTTGGATTGCTTTTGCTCTGCATTCCTGTGTACACAAACTCCCCAAGGCACGGTGTCTTTCTGCCGCTGTGCCTCTGGGGTGATTCCTCTCCTGCACATTTCCTTGTGTAGAGTATTGCCTAATGCCAGATATCACCCATAAGGTTTTTATATCTTCATTAACTACTACACAGATGCTGCAGTGCCCATCTAACATGGATGCATTTAGCATCACTGACAGCCTCTGGCAATGATAATCATCAGAACAGAGAACATTACACTAGGCATGGTTAAATCGCATTTTATTAACATGAATTGCTTGTACTCTAAGCTTGCTGTGTTCATTCCATTAAAATTAACTTCTAGAAGAAACAGAAAATTCTGCTAATGCTTTAGGTAACTGCTGTTATGTTGCTCTGTGCAGCAACAACCTTGCTGAGGCCACTGCTAAAACACAACATGTGGGTTGTGCCTGCTGCTGGCTTGATCCCAGGCTGATGTGTTGAGGATTGTTCTCTTTTCTCCCTCATCCCCTCCTGGGAAAAATCCATAGCACTTCCATGCAGGCAGACAAGGTATCCCAGTGCAGAGTGTAGCTTATTGCTTGAAGGCAGCAGAGATGCTCCATGTGCCAGCCTGCAGATACTACCATGGGCTTGAATGCTCTGGAATCTGCTTGCCCTTGCCTCTCCAAAAGCCTCAGATAACCATTAGGAAAAGGACTGGCCAGAGACACAAACTTGGTCCTTCAGTGACTCCCCTTTACCCTGAGTCAGATTTTATTATCTCACACAGTTCAGAAAAATCAGAACCATCACATTCCTTTTTAAGTTGTTGTGTTGTTTTGTTTTGTTTTGTCTTAAATTGGGGGAATTTACAGCACATCTTTTCCAAACTTGTCTATGTGTGTATTTATATATATGTGTGAGTTTGTACTTACATATACACATATATATATATTTAAGAGCCAACCACAGACTTTGAAAGCATTTAGCAATAAGTTAAATTACAGTAGCTTCTAGCATGTGTAAGTCATGAGTGAATAACTCATTTTCACAACATCCTCGAGCTCAGTATAGGTCAACACACAGGCCTTGTCTTTGCATAGGAGCCTTCATGTCTTACCCTTGTCGGTTCTGTTGTGTGTGGGCAAAAAGGGAACCTGCTATATCTGGATGAAAAAAAAAAAAAAAAAAAAAAAAGGGAACTGAACAGAGAATTTTCAGGATTTTTTATAAATGTTTTTAAAAAATTCAGCACCAGAACTGTAAATATGTCAACTCAGCTGCACCCGTTCTGATGTACAGCCCTTGTTTCGATGGACAGCCAAGGGCGCTGCCTGACAGCGCCTCGTGGTCTCCCCCAGCCAGGGGGTGACAACATTTTTGTGAATGTTTATATACTGTCACATACCCAACTTTCTTTGGGTCATTCACATCAGGGTTTTGTGATGCTGCTATTAATTTATTAAAGAAAGTTTGTTGGTTTAATCATTCTTAATTTATTTTTTTTTCCTCATGGTCTGTCAGAAAATAAATAAACGAATGTGCTCTCTTCTTTCTTTCATCTGTCCCCAGTTAAAATATGTCCTGACCAAAAAAACCCAAACAAACAACAAAAAACAAGGGTAAGGATGTATACCTGAAATATGGCTCACAGTTGCTCAATCTCAGAAATTTCTGTCACAGATATCCCAACATTTCCAACCCCAAAACCTGTTAAAGTGGTGATAGAATATTCTCCCTCTTTGATTTGCTCCCTCCAGGAATAACCGTTGAAAATTCCATTTTAAAAATTATGTCAGTTTGAAGAATTGATTTAGTTCTCTGAAACTTAACCAAAGCCAGGCTGTCCCTACAGCAGCTTTGCTCCTCCTGAGGTGTAGCCACTGACTTTGGGGGTGCCTCCAGAAACCCTGCCTGGGGCTGTCTGATGCGAGTACCTACTGGAAGTTCTGCGTGTCCTCAAATCTGAGCTCAGGTACGGTTTTGTCTTACAAATAGTGTGTGTGGTGGTGTTTTGTTTTGAGTTTGGATTGAGCAAGTGACAGCAATTCCTTGGAAGTGGTGCTGTGGGGTGTGTTGTTTGCTTTGTTTCCCAAACCAGATGGAGCTGTGTGTGTGTGTGCAGGCTGCCAGCAGGACAGCAGACACGAAGAGGCTCCCACCCAGCAAACAGACCCCCTTGTTTCACTTGAATCTGCTCCTGGGGGCAGCCCAGGACAGAACCAGCATCTTCCTGAGCTGCAGGGGCTCCCCCACCGCAGGTCAGAAGCAAGTCTGGCCATGTTCAGGCACAGCTTTGTGGCTGGGCAACCTGGTTGCTAGGCTTGGGCTGGCTCATCCATAGCTGGGACCTGTTGCCCCTCACAGCCATGTCTGGGGTGTCCCATCCATGGGGTCAGCTGTGGTGGCTTTGGGGAGCTCTGCATGCCTCAGGGACTGTGCTTTGAGAAGAAGGCCTCCCCTTGAGTCCTGTGCTTGCTGAAGATAAGAGCAGCTACCCAGAGGCTGCAGCAGCTGGGAGGGAATACAATTCAGAACCAATGCTGAGGAGCCTCGAGGCATCCCACCTCAGCATGGCTCTGTATTGTCTTAACAGCTGTGAGTCTGCAATTGTTTTCATCTGAGTGATAATTTGAAGATGTAAATGTTAGGTGATGTGTGAGTAGTCAGTGTGAACAGTGTGGTTCATGCTGTTTTCTCTACAGAGACATTCATGTCAACCATTAGTGCCTTCCTTCTGGAGAGCCCTACAGAAACATTCCTCGCTGGTGTGGACTGTGCCCAGTGCTCTTCCCTTCCCAGTCAGCATCTGATGTGCTGGAGTCATGAGGGTCCTGGACGTGGAGACCCAAATTCCAAAGGAGCAACATATTTTAAAGGGGAAAAAAAAAAAAAAAAAAAAAAAAAAAAAAAAAAAAAAAAAAAAAAAAAAAAAAAAAAAAAAAAAAAAAAAAAAAAAAAAAAAAAAAAAAAAAAAAAAAAAAAAAAAAAAAAAAAAAAAAAAAAAAAAAAAAAAAAAAAAAAGCAAGCAAACCCAAGCAGCTCTGCAGAAATGTTGTTTAACTTTGAGCTGCTGAAGGGTGTCTGATACTGTGGCAGACAAATCATGCTAATCTGGCATTCCAAAAGCAGTGCCCGTCATGTGATAAGTGAGCAGATGTCTCTTGGATGGGTTTCCTCCCTGTGTCACAGTATCATTAGGAGAGCTGCATGCCAAGAACTGCACTTGGCTTTGTCTCCATTTCAGACTGGGGTGGGAAAGGCATCAGAAGCTTTTTCCTGCGAAAATTCATGCAAAGGCCGCCAAGCCTTGGGCAGGTGCAGCAGAAGGACAGAGGTGGGCAGGTGAGGTGTATGCACACATCTGTGCACGTGAACACACATGCCAGAGACCCCAGAGAGCCACAGGAGATGTCAGCACACTTTAGACTTCCCTTGAAAAGATGGGAGTAGCTGGAAAGCTGAGGAGGAAACCTATGATGGGGAGATCAAATGTACCTGTAGGTGTCACTGTGAAACGTGGGCTGTTTTGGCGTGGATGGGTGTTTGTATCAAAAAATGGGTTTGGTTTTTTTTTTTCATTTTTAACTATGAAGTTGTTACTGACTCTTCTGTCTCTCCGTCATTTTTTTTCTTTAAGTCCCAGGTCTTCTGCAAGTTTTCTTTTACCCACACTGAATCCTGTGCTCTGAGGCTGTCAGAAGTCAGCAAAATATCTGTGTGATGTGTCATTCCCTCTCGGCTGTGCAGGGAGGCTGAAATCCCGTAACAACATGGAGATGGAGTGTCTTCAGGTGAGGGATTTCAGATCTCTAAGAGACAGACAATCGATGCAGCGAGGCACACTCACTGACTGAAGAACCAAACCAGAACATCTTTAACAAACAGTCAAGTGCATGAGCTACGCACAGAAAAATTTCCCTTGAAACTGTCTTAAATCACAAGTTCTGCTGACAGCAGGAGGGGGCGTGGGTACGTGGGGAGGGGGTCTGGCAGCAGCGGGGGTTTCTGTTCTGGGCAGCCCTCCCATGTGCTCCCTCCAAGAGGGTGCTTGTTTTAGGACCTGGCACGGTGCCCAGTGGGATTCACTCCACCCTTTGCTGAGCAGGAAAAGGTTGTGACAGCCCATCCTCCAGGGCCACAGCAACCAGGATCTGTGGAGGGCCTGGCAAGTGGGTAAGCCTGTAGTGGTGACACAGGTCCAATAACTGTGGTTGCTCTGGGGTGGTGACAGCAAGAGAACTGTACAGCCAATGGATGACAAATTATTGTGGGAAATCAAGACTGGAGCAATTACATCCCTCATGAATGTCGTCTTCTGTTCTGCTTCCCAAAAAGCCAAAGGATCTCTTAGCAGATAAATGCAGTTTCCCCAGAAGTGTCCTGGGATGACAGCTGCTGCTTTGTGACTCAAGTGAGTATCAACACTTAGGGGCTAGGTGACTTGAAAAATGAATCATGTAGCACCACACAGGGGCATGTTAAATCCACAGTTCTGAACTCTCCTGTGCTTCCACGGTATAAATTGGACAAATTAACTTCTAATTAAAATACAGCCAAATTATCCAGTGTATGCTAGTGTAAACTAGTGCCTCTTAGAGCACTGCATGGTTGCATTTGTTAAAATTTAGAGCAGCTTTACATTTGCGTGTGCTGCTGATGTCCGTGTCTCTCCTGCAGAAGGACAAGTGGATGCCAGTGACAGATGCTCATCAAAGACACTGAAGCTTTTAATCAAGGTCCTTTTCCCTGACTGGCAGCTAGAACAGCTCTTCTGTGACATTCTGGGGAGGAAGACTTCAGTGCCCCTCCTGTGGGGCCTGCATTTCCCAAAGATCTCCCGACACTGCTGAAAGCAACAGGTAAGTGCAATTGCCCAGCAGAGATCTCAGCTGAGCTGGAGGTTCCTTCCCTGCAGGCACATGCCCCAAAATGTCTTCAGAGAAGATCCACAGATTGCAGTGACTCCCAGCAGCCAGAGAGGGGCAAAGCAAGCTCTGCATCTGGATAACAGGGAGTGCTTGTTCTGGATAAGGAGAGACAAGACAGAAAGGGCAGAAATAAGGTAGGAATTAGAAGCAGGTTTCTAGCAAGTGGGGTATTCCAGGTTTGGGACTGCACTTCCTGCTGAGGCAGCAGTAACAGCAATTGAAAAGCTTATTGAGGGCTCAGCTGTTGCATTCACACAGGAATTTATGCTCTAGAGGTACAGCAGGAGGGCACAGCTCAGCTGTTTTTTGTCCTCAGCCTCCCGTTTGGCAGAGCTCGGGCACCAAGCCAGGCATCTGCACAGCAGGACCTGCCCAGTGACACATCCCAGTGTGGGAGGAGAAAACATCTGGAAGCAAGAATGCTATTTTTAGGTTATGGTCCTTCCAAGTGCTGGCAAGGCCACGAAAAATGACAACACAACTTTGGAGGAAGGCAGGCGAGGCCGTGTCACGTCAGTGCATCTCCCACAAACAGGACAACGTGAAGTCAAGGGATGGTGAGGGCTGTGTGTTCCCAGCCCCAAACTGCATGAAGCAATATTTCACTTGCATTCTTGGAAGCATCCAGAATCAACCAGCTTGGCTAGCTCAAGCCTGACTGCATGCAGTCGTGTAAGTATGTTTTATTTACCCACAACAGCATTTCTGCGTGCTCTGGAGAACCAGGTGTCGAGGTAATGCCCTTGCTGGGGCTGCCATTAGCCGATGTTGTTGAGAAAACACTGGTGAGCAGCTTTCAGGACTGAGCCTGCTTTGTGCTTGCACTGTCTGACGGTTTTAATGCTTTTCTTTGTTGCTCTCGCTTTGGTAAAATAAATTGTGCTGTTGGCCTTTTAAGCTCTCTGTTGTTAAAAGTGGACTCTACTGAACCTGGCAGGCTGCAAGGTTATTGTTTTCTTAGCAGGAGTGTTTCTAAAGAAATTGGCATCAGGGCACAGACTTTTCTGGGCAGCTACCAGCCAAGATCCGTTGGAGAGGCTGGGGCATATTTCCAGTTCAGCAGTTAAGAGCTGGAACACCATCATATCAAAGGCAAGGATTATTCTCTTGTGGGCTTCATATATCAGGTGGGAACCTCTTGGTGGCACAGCAGCTCTCCCAGGCTCCCTGGGCAGCCCTGGCTCTGCAGTCAGACACTGTCAGGGTGCAGGAGCTGGTGCCAGTGTGAGGCAGGGGCACACAGCGGGGCATAGCCCCTGCTCAGCTGAGCCTCCAGTTTGAGCTGGTGTGGTATTTCTGGGGTGCTCAGGGGCATCAGCGTGGTGGGGGAAGGGCAGGGGCTGTTTTTGGCTGGCACATGCCCTGGTTGACACAGCTCTGGGCCATGGTCACGATGGCACGAGGCACAAGGTGATGTTACCTGGCAATCAGCCCAGAGCTGAATGAGGTAACAAAGGAGTGACATTTCTCCACTTAGCAGTACAAAAGGAACAAGACTCCTCTTTCTTACAGTGACAGGGCCATTATCCCCTCTGTTTTACTTTCATGCCCTGAATGCTGAGTTCTGGCGGCACCGATGCTGCACCTGCTTTCCTCCTGCTCTGCGTCCAAGCACAGATGCTGACACCCAGTGGCCACGGAGTTACAGGCGCCTGTAAATTCCGAGGTGGAAAATTTCAGCGGAGATGCCCCAGCCGGTGAGATCCAACTTCTGCCTTTCGATTTCCTCGAGTGCACGAGGAGTAAAGAGTTCCTGGGGGATCACAGAACGGGTAAGGCTGGAAGGGAATGCTGGAGCTCATCTAGCCCAGCCTCCCTGCTCAAGCAGGGTCCCCAGGCACACATCACCCAGGATTGTGCCAGATGGATTTTGAATATCTCCAGAGGAGACTCCACAACCTCTCTGTGCAGCCTGTTCCAGTGCTCTGCCACCCTCACAGTAAAGCAATTCCTCCTCACGTTCAGGTGGAACTTTCTGTGTTCCTGTACTCTTATGAAGAAGATGCCAGCCTTGCTTTGTGTCTGCCAGCCATTGGCAGGTTCAAGTGGTTGAAACACTTGTATTCAGAGGCCAGTCAGAAAAACGAAAAAATGTGAGGATGGATATGAGAAGAGAGAAGGTAAACTAGTTTTCAAATTATTGTCTTGCTAGTATCTTGAAAATATACCTCAATGAGAGAATGAGGATGATTTTTGAGTTCAGAGACCTTGGCATTCATCTTCCCTATTTTGCTACTTCCCAAAAGCAGTTAGACTATGACAGACTAAATTGATTTTGCATTTCCCTCCAGCATGGACAGGATTGTGCTTTCATATGTTTGACAAGTATTGACATTCTCTGGGGTCAAAAAAGCTCTATAGGAAAAGTTGTTTTTATTCTTCAGCAAATGGCTCTAAGACTTTATCAGTCCCAGACAGAAAGAAGACCCTAAACTCAAGGGTATGCAAAGACAAAGACTTGCCCCACCAGGCACGTGAAGCTCAGATGGTAACAAAATGTGGAATCCAGACGTGAGCTGGGAACAATAAGAGCAGAGCATGGCAAAGGAGGGATTTTAAAAGGGCTTTGCTAAAAATATTAATTATGGACTAAAGCAAATGAACTAAAACACTGTAATGAGGCTGCTGTGTGAAAGAAATACATAATCGAGGGGGGAAAACCGATACTACTGAAATTCTAGTGAGGCTCAGGACGTTAGGAAGGCTGTTGGACATCTATTAGGACTAAATTTTGCAGATGCTGCAAACATGACGCTGTGAGAAAGCAGGTGGGGGGTGTTTTACTGCTGCTTTACTGGGGAGCAGGGAGCCCTGCACCGGGGCCAAGCCCAGCTTTCCTCACCTAAACACCCCAGTAAAGCTGTGGCGTACAGATACCATAAGCAGATGTACTTAATTTATCACTCTGTTACTAGGCAGGTTTCTAGGCAGCCTTCAGCCTAACTTTTGTATTTTGTGGTTACTGAAATAGCTCTGATCTTCTTTGAGGTGAGTTCTCGCTGTGGAGGGACAACATCCCTTCTTTCGTCATCTCTCACTTGCACCTCTGAGCTTTAATTCTTCCCTTCTTACGTATTTTTTTGGGGCAAAATTGGACTAGAAACTGTAACCCAGCTTAAACCCTCTCCCTTATTGTTCCTTTCACCTTCTCCATTAAATCAGTAAATGCTTTGCAAGTCCAGCTCCCTTCTCCAGTTCTAATGGGCTGCATTCCTCAAGGTAAACCACAGTATTCCAGTGCCCAGTGCATGCTCATGGGTGTTTTTACAAGTAAAACCACCCTATATTGGCTGGCCAGGAGCCCCAGGAGACAGGAGAGGCAGAGGTCGTGTCTCAGTGGAATTGCAACAACCCTGAAACTTCATCTCTGCTCCAGTCTATGCCCAGAACTTTTTTTTTTTTTATTTATTGGTTCTTTCCTTCTTTGGTTGCTCCCCAAATGACATTTGCCTGTTGCCCTCTTAGCGGTGGAAGCAGCTGATAGTGACTGAGTAATTTTGCAGTTGGATGTGTAAGGCAGCACTTGCTATGTTGTTCTGTGCCTGACTGGATTAGTGTGGCTCTTTACGCAGCTGATTGACGCAAACTTGATTTTCTCTCCGAGCTTCCACTGTTCATTAGAAATTCCCATTTTGAACAAATGCTTCTGCGAGAAAGTATGTTTTCTGGGGTTTTTCAGATGGAATGAGGGCACACAAAACCTCTGTGTTCGTCTTGGTAAGTTCTTCAACTGAAAATCCCAGAATGGGCTTGGAAAAGAGTATCTCATCTAGTGATGATTTTTTTTCTCTCATCATCGTAGGAATGTT
Organism: Empidonax traillii; assembly: GCF_003031625.1. NCBI lineage: Eukaryota > Metazoa > Chordata > Aves > Passeriformes > Tyrannidae > Empidonax > Empidonax traillii. The sequence continues at coordinate 248,671 of NW_020956091.1, forward strand.
TCCTTAAAAATCAGTCAGCAATTTCATCAGCTGAAATTGTTGAGGATTCCCATGGTGTTGAGAAACACTGTGGTTGCTTCATTGAATTCTGGTGCTAATGCCCCCTTCCTAGAGAAGTTTCCACATTGCATTTGCTGGAATAACCCTCACTATTCTGAAGCATCTGTCCTTTGCAGTAGCTGTGATCATGCCTTTTTATAGCAGAAGTTCCTCTCAAGGCCTCCCCACTTCAGCTTTTCAGCAGATAAGGCGTATCAGCTAATGAAATAAATATCTCAAGTAGCTCACGTTGAGAATTCAGATGCTCTCAGCAGGGCTCACCCTATTTGGGACTAGGGAGATGTGGTGAGAGCAAAGTGGGGTGTTCAGGTGAAGGTGTTTGCATACATATAGCATTGTGTGTGGGGTGCTGCCCTTCAGGGTGTGTGTTGGTGACAGATTTCCAAAGTCCTTACAAAAGAAAAAAACCCCAACAAACCCACAGAACAATACGTTATCTTTATTCATGGCAGTTTCCAGTGCCTCCTTTCTCTCCCTTGTGGGGTTATCAGACACAGCTTGCCTCAAGAGTCAGCTTAAAACCCTTCCATTTTACCTGCAGGGCCAGTTTAAAACTCCTCCAGTTTCCCCGGGGTCCCGTGAGGACTTGAATTGCAACAACCGGCTTCACAAGTGGCAGCAGGCAGGGAAGGCCCCTGAGGGCTGTGGAAAGCTCAGGGGCTTCTCAGCTGCCCTTGGGGATGATGTTCCAGGAGCAATCCATCAAACACAAGCGGTACAGCAGTCGCAAGCAGAGTCAGCATCCCACAGACGCCTGCGATGGCTTCCCTGCTGGGGATCTGAAATGGAAGCATAGGTGTAGACACACGGCGTGTTAGAAAAGCTCCCCACTTGCCTACATTATATGGCCACAGGGAAAAGATAATAGTCATCAGTCCCAGGGGATCAGTTCTCTTTAAGTGGCCCCTCAGACCTGAAGAAAGTATCCAGGAGCAATACTTTGGATATAGGCAAATTCATCCACCGCATCCGCTTTCCCCGTGTGCCGTCGCTGGCGTGAATGCTCACAGCTGGGATGGGAGTGCACACAGGATGAGCCTTTAGCCATTAAAATGGCACTTCTCTAACACAGCTAGTACAAATCCCTGCTCTTGAGCCGTTTGGGGCATGATAATGCCTTTATTTATGCTGCTGTGCATGCATGTAACTGCTGCATTTAACAGAAGCAGTCGGGGCTCCTCTGAGCAGGATTTGAGTCTCTGCTGTGAGTTTATGGGTTGCTGTAGAGGCATTTCACATCAGAAACAGACACACTGAGGGAGGTTGTTTACTGAAAATAAACTATTATTTGGCGTCCAGTCTTACAGCATCTATTAATGTTTGGCCCTTAGGCAATTAATATGTTGTTTCATTTATAACTGTAGTTATAAATAGTTCTAGACACCAAAAAAAAAAAAAAAAAGCACATTGCTTGGAGGAGCTGCCTTGGTGCTTACCTTTTCTTGCACTGGCCAATCAACATAAATATTATGAGGCTACATGACAAACTCAGAATGACTGGAATGAGGATAAATAGCTGCTTGTCCTCTTTTCTGGACACTGCAAAGATAAACGACAGCAAATAAGGGAATGCTAGAATGGATTATATTACCTCTTACAAAGCTTGGGCTCAGATGCAAACTCACTGGGTCCACATTTGTTACCCTGTGTGTTATTGATTGATTGATTGATTGATTGCAGATATATACCAGGTATATAGTACAGTAAAGGGTAACATACTCCTTCAAGGAGATGTAGGAATGGCTGTGCTGGAGCAGGCTGAGGGTGTAACTAAGCCAGCATCCCCCCTCCAGTGCTGGACACCAGCAGATACCCACGGCAGTCATCAGCACCTGGTCCCAAACAGGCTTTATAAAGGATGCAAAGGAAACACTTTACTTTGGGTTCCATACCAGAGAAACACTCCTGGGTCCATTCGCTCCAAAAGCCCTGGTCAGCACAAAAAATGTTTGTTCTGCCCCTGACACGAACACAGGAAATGTGGCTTTGATTTGCTCGGGGAATTGTGCAAGCAGTCTCCATTTGGGTCAGCACAGGCTG
>NW_020956091.1:251767-254679 GCF_003031625.1 Empidonax traillii
CAAAGGAAACACTTTACTTTGGGTTCCATACCAGAGAAACACTCCTGGGTCCATTCGCTCCAAAAGCCCTGGTCAGCACAAAAAATGTTTGTTCTGCCCCTGACACGAACACAGGAAATGTGGCTTTGATTTGCTCGGGGAATTGTGCAAGCAGTCTCCATTTGGGTCAGCACAGGCTGAGAAACAAAGCACAGAGAACAAATGTCAAGGAATTACGTGCCGCCACCAGTAGCTCTCTGCCATGACTTGATGTTCCTGAACATACTGTCCAGGCTCTGCAAATCCTTGGATTATGTTTTGGCAGTTTTAAATGATTTCATAATGGTTTTGGACCAGCTGATGCCAATAAGATGATAATGAAGATAAATCTGTTGAAAACTCTTCCTGGGGATGCCATCATATATGTTGCCATTCATGCCTGTTAATTTAGGGAATCTTTCTCTTAATTACCCAAGAAAACTCATATGTAGAATTTGGCAATTAAAGAAAAAATGTCCCTCAGTTGTCCCCTATGATTAATTAGCCCTTTTCATTTTTGCTGTCCAGACTGCACCTGGATAACGCACAAAAAAAACCCGCCACGCATAAAAGAGACGTTCTGTCCCAGGTCGACTCTTCTGAGAGATTAAAATTTACAGTTTTATTGGACCAAGCTGTGCCATGACATTCAGGGGAACAAACCGCAACAGCCTTTAAATTTCCTTGATGACAGCTTTCTGAGGTAACAGGCAAGGAGATCTGAGGAAGTGCTCCCTGGGAGACTCCTGCTGGGATCTCTTGCCACTCAAGCAAACGCTGCAGCTGGAGGTCAGGGGGGGTTAAGTGGGAACATGTGCAGCGGAGCAGCCGGTCGGGGCGTTCCAGCCGGCACCTCCTCACGGTCCGTGCTGTCCATCAGCAGGGCTCCCCCACCCCTGCCCCTCCCCGTGGCACCACTGTGTGTTGTCCCTACCACCCAGGCAGCCTTGGCCTCCCCCAGATCTTCTGCCACCTCGACCTCGTACTCCAGGCACTGTGGCGGGGTTTGGCCGCCCGGCGGCCTCCACGCCACGTGGAGCTCCTCGGCCGCAGACAGGGACACCACCAGCTGCCTTGGTGGGGAGGGCTTTGCTGGAAGGGGATGAAAAGAGAGAGAATGTCAAGAGGTGGTATACTCAGACAGCTCCCGGCGGAAAGGCTTCAGTTAATCACCGCCAGCCTCCATCCCTTTTCCACGCCGATGGGATTTCTGAGCTGCCTTTGCTCTCAGCCACGATGCTGGAGGAGCAGGATGTCACAGAGGCTGGAGGCTGTGTTATTTATTTTAAACTGGCACACAGGCTGGACGGGGTCCTTGCTCTGGGCTGCAGCGCAGGGGTTTGGAAACACTGGGGTGTGAGGACTGTGCTTGGCACGTCCCCCTCACGCTGCAGCCAGCCAGCCCTCCCTTGGCCTTGGCCCCTGCAGTGAGACACCACAGCAGTGTCAGCCTGACACTCTCTGAATCCCAGGGAAGACTGGTTTATGTCAGATGCCCAAAGCCACGCATGAAGCACATGGCAGGACTAATTGATTTCAGAAAGCCTGTTCCTTAGCCCATGGCTTAGCTGGAGGACTAGCTCTTTATCTCTCTGGCATGTGGGTGATTGCATCAGCCCATAACAAGCACCAAGTACATGTAATGCTTGCACATCATGCTGTGCTTTGCTTCCTTTCCCTGCTGCCTGTGGGTTTGAGATCCACCTTTGCTCTGACAGACCCCATCACACCTTGCACTCAGTTCTTCCCAGTCCTTAGCTTGGTTTGAACAGCAACACCTAAAGAGCTCTCCTGTTCTTGCAAAGGAGCAGAGCAGTGGTTTCAATTCCATCAGGATTAAACAAAGGTATTTCTTTGGCAGTGCTGCTAGAGCTGAAAACCCCCATAGCTGCTCTGCCATCTGCCCAGCAGGCCAGTTATGTCCCCAGTTGTCCAGCACTTGAAAGGACCCTCTGACCCTCCAGGGTGTGTGCTGAGTGGTGTTGCTCACCTGCAAACACTCCTGGAAACCGAAGCCCTGCGTGGCACGTGCCACAGCCCCTTCTCTGCGGGCAAATCCACCCAGACACATTACAACCACCTGTCTAAATCTGTTTGAGCCCCCTCATGCAAGATGTGAGCCTCGGGTGAGTGGTGGCCATGTGGGTCCTGCAGAGCCCTGCTGCTTTCCTTACCCAGGTTGTGAAGGCGAAGGGTGGTGTACAGAGGCCGTAGCAGGGTGGCTGCTGCTGAGCCATTGACACAAACGTTGAGATCCTGGTATTCTGCCTGGCTCAGGTTTCGCAGCGTGCAGCCCACGTTCAGGCCGTGATCCTGGATGTAGTGATCGCACTGTGCTGCCTGGCCCAGCCCCTCGTACCTGGCGGTGTATAGGAAAACAGAAAGTAACCAAAACAAGGTCTTTTTTTTTTATTATTATTTCCTTTTTTTTTTTTTAAGATTGGACTTAAGACTCAAGCACTGCCCTTTGCAGCCTGTCTAAAGCACAGTGTCGTGCATCGGTCACCTGGACTCCTGCTATGGCAAAAGTATGGGGAGGAGAAAAAAACAAATTAACATGCACAGATGGCTTCCCAGGCTGGTTTGTAGGGTGTGTCCATCTCTCCCCTCTCCCACTGCTGGAGACTTTACGAGGTGCCACAGCGTGACTGGAGCTGGGGATGGATTTGGCCCCTACTCATGGAGACAGCCATCCTCCTGTAGGGCCTTTTCTGCACCATCAGCCACTGACTCTGGTCAGAAGGGTCCCCTGCCAAGCCAAAATGCACTAGTACTATAAAAATTAGCTCATAGGAATCAAGGGGGTGCCATGGTTCCCACCCAGTCTTGTTATACAATGGGACCCAGGTCCAGATGTCTGGTTTTGTTACTGGCGATTAAATAAAGGTTGGGGG
>NW_020956091.1:256563-263864 GCF_003031625.1 Empidonax traillii
CCAGTTTTCCTGTGGAATAAGAAGGAGATAACGTACCAGATATTCAGCAATGTACCAGTCAGGCCGAGCAGAAAAACCATTTTATGCCTTCGAACAATTCTGTGCTACAGCTGAAAGAGAGAAAAGGAAAAGATAGGAAAAGAAAGCATAAGAAAGGAAAAGGAAGCAAAAGAAAGGAAAAGAAAGCAAAAGAAGGCAAGTCTGCATTATTAGATAATTTTACCGCCAAGTGCTCTGTTTCTTATAAAGGCCAGTTCATCTTAGAGCAGAAAGATGCTTAACTGACCTTTTTATTCAGCAGTGGGGCTCTTGCAGGGCAAATGAGCAGAGCTGGGGTGCAGACACAGGGAAATGAGTCCCAAGTACCCAGTAACCACAACCACAGCCATTGAAAGCAGAGATGCCCTGGTGTCTTACAGCTCAATAAGCCCTGTGAAGTCTTTCTCACCCAGGAACTGGCTCATGCACCAGGCTCATGCAAAGCACAAAACAGGTGCCACAGACTGCTCCTAACCTTGCAGTGGGACCTGAAAGGTACCATAAATCCAGTCACTTTGCAGCTCCGCGCCATGGGTGCACCGTCCTTCGAGCAGGGTCTGCACCTTCACTTCAGCAGTCCTGCTGAGGTCAAATCCAACTCTGAATTTTAGCTTCCTAGTAAAAATAACCTGGTTGAAAGACAGACTTTTTAAGCACCTCTGCTGTTGCTAAGTGGGCTGCAGAATTAGCTCCCCTTGCTCTCTCTCCAGCTGCGAGTGGGCTCCTTTTGTGTGCTCCAATGTCTCTCTACATTTCTGAGCCGCTTCACTTGCCCGAGGCTTCTCCAGCGCTATTGTAGTGCCTGCCTTGCTGGCTTTCAGTGCCTCCACCCACAGGACACCAGCAACGTCAAGACAGCACAGGCTGTTTAAAGGGATCCCCAGCAGCGAGGAGCGCTGGGGACGATCTGCTGAGGACATCCGTGCTAATCCAGATAAAAAGCTTTTGTTCATGACGCGAGATAATTAGGAGCAGAAGGAACAATGTGTCTTGTAGTGGCTGTTTCCTGTGGGAAGCATAAACACACCCTTGCAAAGATGGGCCAGCAGCCAGGCACTGCAGCACGGGCTCACCACTGAGTACCACTGGGCTTTGTCTTTTGGGGGATTTTTTGAGCACCTCCTCTGAAGGTTTTTCTATTTTTTTTAATTTTTTTTTTTTTCCCCTTAGCTTACTCCCCTTTACTTTATGCAAGGGAAACTAAGCTGACAAGGGTGTCCAATGCATTTTTTTTCGGGCTGATTCTCCTTCTTGACCTCATCTGGGGTCAAGGTTTTGGAAAGGTACCAGAGGTGATCTGCTTTGTATAAAGACACTTTCATAACTTGTGATTTTGGGAATTCTGACACGCTTTTTGGAACTGGAATTGTTTTTCTTTTACATTTCAGTTCCAGTCATCCTAGAAGAATCCGCACAGGGCTGCACATCTTGGGAGTGTGAGATGCATCATGACCAATGTCAGGGCGAAGAGCATCTTCCCGTGCCCTTGCAACTGCAATCCATCACTGACACAGGATTTTCCACCTCTGCAGGCTCCCTTGGGATGTCTGGGCCAAACCCCTTTTCTGTGGTAGCCAAACACAAGCCTGGCAGCCTTGGCTTTGCTGCCTTGGGCAGATGAAGCAGATGTTCATGCAGGACATGCAGAAACCATTCCAGCAAGAAGCTGTGCTCCACAGCTTTGCTGAGCCCACTGGCTGCTCCTCTCTCTGCCTGGTCTCTCCAGCTGGTGAGGTCTCTAACACTCCTGCTTTAGGACTGTGCAAAAAAATCCCTCTTCCTTTCAGGATACCAATCTGTGGTTTGGGTTCTTGGGGCACATCCTCAGCATATTTTTTATGTGTTCCTCAGTACCTTGTGCCAACCAAACAGCCTCCTGCTGTGTTTCTCCTCTCCCCGCTCCATTTACCTTCCTAACCCTGCAGCAGCTTTCATCTTCTAAGCACTCCCAAAATATATTCCTACAACCCTTCCTGTGCTGTGCCTGTCTGCCATTTGCCCTACTGCACATCAACATGAGAGGACTGACAATTTTATCATAGAGCTGAGTTAGAGTCAGCTGTATCTAAAAGACAAAAGTAAACGGGGTAAAGGGAATGTTAAAACATCAGGATAATTAATGAAACTAAACTTTTATTTATTCACCACTTTGCACTCCTAAGGATCTGTTGACACTGGGTTTCAGTTCCAGTCCTGTAAGGATGTTGTAGAAAGTATAATGCCTTCTACAATGAAGAATGATACTTGATGTTATTGGATTATTTTGGGCAGCAAGCATCCCCCCCCCCCTTCTGACAGAAATAGCCCCTCGCCTGGATGTTGCTGCTGTTACATATCAAAACACATTCCCATTTGGCAAAAGGTTCAAACCACTGGAACAGTCTGGCTTTTTCGTGGAAAGCTGGAACTGCTTTGGGACCACTCCCCCTCAAAAGGCAAACAATAAACCTGTGCAGGAACTGAAGGCAGAACAACAGGGTGGATTTAGGAGGATTAACTCTTGCTCTGCCTTACCTGCCAGTCTGTATCCCCAGTGTTGCGATACTCGAACTTGTATTTCACTGTGCAGTCACTGAAGGTCTGTAGGTCGAGTGGAGGTTTCCACTCTACATCAAGAGAACCTAAAAGTCCAGGGTCGGTGATCTGAAGGTCTCGTGGGGGAGCAACTACATTAAAAAAAAAAAAAAAAAAAAAAAAAAAAAAAAAAAAAAAAAAAAAAGAGGGTAAAACAGAGTGTCAGAGGAAAGAAAAAACAAACAAAAGAACAGTAGTGAAATTTGATGATATGACAAAATCAGCTGCTGGATGTGGAGGGAAGTGCTGCTGGTCCAGGTCCAGCCTTGGCAATTTAATAGTCTGTTCTCCACAAACATGCACAAGCTCTGCTCCTGCCCACCCCTCAAAAACCTGTTTTTGCTGATGCTCCAAGGAAACACTGAAGGACCATTTAAAAGGCCCCCAGAATGCCACTTCTTTGACATTCTTTAAGCAAAGCAATTGTCCTTGGATGACCTTTCATGTCCTAAATATACCTTTAGCTCATAATATTTACCAACTTTCAGGACAAACATCTCTGCAAACATTGTGTTCAGCACATGCACCAACACATGATGACAGATCACAGCATGCTGTCAGGGAGATTTATATCCTTTAACCATAACAGACACAGATCATCTATATTGCTTTAAATATATATTATATTCAAGTATATTAAAGATTAATCGGGCGGGGGGGGGAACAGTGGGGGAAAAAGGCAAAAAATCAGAAAGTTAAAATTCTTATTTTAGACATATATCAACTATGCAAAAATGTGCCTTTACAGTCAATCTGGCTTTTACCAAGGTATTGTAAGGTGCTGCTATATGCTACTAAATCAGTGTGTATTATGGATGAATTTCACACTAGGAGAGCTCCAGCTTTGTGTGGAGCTCTCATTCACATGACAGCAGCTGCTCGGCTACTCAGTTTTATTAGCTCAAACAAAGTCAAATTTTGTAACATCTAAGGTCATTTTTTCTCCACTGTCTATAGGTGAGATTGTCCATCTGGTTTCTAGCTATCTGCTGCATGATACACTTTATTTCAAAGTGATTTGGAGCCCATCTCCTGGCAGTGTCAGTCCAGCATTGCCACCACTTCTCTGTTTGACTCTGGCCTCCAGGTGGTCACTGGTTCCTCTGACACCTTTTTTATGTCTTCATCAGGATTTACACCATTTTTTCCTTTTTTTCCCCTATAAATCCATTGTGAAAGCAGACCCTGAGAATATTTTTCAGTGGAAGACGGTGACATAAATCAGGCTTTAGTGTGCTCCTTGGAAAGTTTGCAGAGTACAGCGCTGGAGGATTTGTTTCTTCTGTGGAAATTCTCCAAAATGAAACACACTCCAGGCAGCAGTTTTAAGATCCCACTTTTCCTAGCATGTAAAGCTCCATGGGAGATTTGTTATTACATGAGATGTCAAAGTAGGAGATCATGGCAGTGTATTCAGGATGATGCCGGAGCAGGGAACAATAGATTGTAATGATTCAGAGAAAAATTTGGTTTTATGTATTTTTCTGTATAACAAGAACTCTGCCCTCCCACCAGCTGTGAGTCCTGGGTTCCACGGTGGGCAGAGGACTTGCTCCACTACCAGGAGCTTCCACACCTGCTGGCAGGGCTGTGAGCTGGGCTTTCCCCTGCCTGGGAAGCTCCTCCCGAGTGGATAAATTGCAGCAATGCAAACAAGGCAGCAAAAAAAAAAGCTAGAAGCCTTTCTCATGAGTCTGGTGGTGAGCTGTCAAGAGGGGATTAGATGGGTCGAAACTGGAACTTCTGACTGGAAATGATGCTGCTCTGAAATTTATTTACATCCTGAGCTTGAACAAAACAGCTGCATTTTTCAAAAACAATTGCTATTGTAAACAGCAATTCTTACAAAATAAATTTTGACTGGATTTCAAAGGGACCAAAAAGGCTTCCTTTTTGGGTGTGGCTTGCATTCTGGAATCTGATTGGTTTTTTTAATGTCAGTACTGCCTCTTGCAGTTTCTCATTCTCACAACAATAGGTTACATTGCCAGTCTCACTCACATCATTCATACAGGACAGAGGACTAGAAATACTCTCTTTCATTATCCAGTCTTGAAGGAAAGCTGCTCCTGAATGCTTCTTGAAAAAAAAACAAATGAACAACTTGCTCTCCCTGAGACTTTTGCTGGTGAGTCAGGTAAGGGATGTGCTGGCAAGACAATCACAGCCCCCATGGCCACCCCTCCTGGCTGCTGGGCACACTCCTGCCAACATCACTGCTTTGGTGACAAGCCCCTGCTGATCCCCAGCTGCCTCCCACCACTTTGCTCCACGCTGTGCCAAGGTGGCGCAAGCAGCAGGAGGGTTGGCAATTTTCCACCTATTTTGCCGGTGGGAAAGTGGCAGCCTGTCAGGTGCCCCCCTCATACATTCCTGCTGTGTGTCTGCACTTCTCTGCGCTGCTCACAGAGGTTTTCAGAATCCCATTTTAAAGGCAGAGTGCTTTGATCAGCGTGGAATGTTTGCTGGCAGCTTTCTGTGCTGGGAGTCTCTCAGTGGCCTCCTGGACAAGTTTTTTTTATCTCTGCATCTTGCGCTGGTTGTGGCAGGGAGGGCCAGACCTGCTCACCATCCCTCTGGAGAGGGAAAGCTTTTGTGTGCCAAGTCCCAGCTACCAGAGGCCAAAAGAGCTGGGGCTGGCAGGTGCAGCAAGGAGATGCTCGAGGGCTTGAAGCAAAAAGGGTGCTTGAAGTGCCATTGCCACGGATGACAGCTTGCACAGCAATATTTTTTTAGAAGAAAGTATTATTCTCCAGGTATGATTAAGCCTTGTGCTTTATTCACCTAGTGCAGTCTGCCCTGCTGGGACCACGCTCAGGAGCACTGATGTACCAGAGCAGTATTTATATTTGATATCCCTGCATCAAACAATATATTCGCTGTGGCACCAAAGGCAGTTTCTGTTCCTTTCAAATTCACTCAGAAAAATACCCACTGAACACACAAAATATATTTAGACAACAGACTGTAAGGTTTATAGATCAGCCACTCAGTGCAAAACACACACACACACATAACAAACACACACACGAGCAGATTTGGTTGAAGCACTGAAAGAGCATGCCGGGTTTTACCTGAGATGTGGGAGGAGGAGGAGGAGGAGGCCACCACGCAGCCCCACAGCAGCACCACGGAGAGAGTGCAGAGCCTCTGGGGAGCCATCTGGAGGTAGGAGCTCAGGGCTTGTGCAGGAGCCCGGCTGGTCCTGCAGCACGTGTGCGAGAGGGCTGGAGAAACAAAGCGCAGTTCAAAGGCATCAGCGCATCCCCGGAGCCCCGGTATTCCCTCTGCAGGCTGAGCACTGACAGCCAGCGCCTTTTCACTCGTTTACCAAGCCGGATTAATCATTTCCCAGGGGACTTTTTATTTGTAACTTTTGCTGATGGCAACAACATGGATGACTTTGGCTTCGTCTGAAATAGTTTCTGGCTAGCTAAGCACACCCTCCTGTCGGGCTGTTCTTCAGTCACCGAGCCGCCTGCTGAACGTCTTCTGTGGAAAGAGTGATTCAACTGAGGGACTGACCCCCCACCACAGGACGTGCCTTGGATTGGTGATATTTTCATTAAAAAAAAAAAAAAAAGATCAAAGCCAGAATGACTGAGCCTGGCCTTAGCCTATAAACCAACATGTCTCATGCAGCTATCATCACCTGCCTTTGGCTTTCCTGTTTCAGAAATTGGTAGGAATGGTAGGAATGCTGGTGAGAATTCTTAGTTATCATAATAATTTTTGAAGGGGAAATAGGAACCTAGAGGGAGAGGAGCAGAGTCTCCAGGGAAGGGGCTACTCCTTCCCTCGGATTTCATGCTGAAGGTGGTTAGGAATTACTGCCTGTGGATACACCTGCTCAGCACGCTTCCTTATTCCAGGAAATATTGGATTACAGGCTTTTAAGCACGTTTTGTTTTTGGTTTTGTTTTTTGCATATAGATACAGGCATGGGTATAGATTAGATGGGGGAGTGAGAGAAATAAACAGATATAGATACAGATACAGGTATATAAATAGGTATAGACATAGATATTAATCTCTCTGAGAGCTTCAGGCCACGGCTTGAGCTCCACTTGTGTAAGAACTTGGCATCTGTGTGAGCATGCACTGCATCACCGGGATCTATTCAGGTTACAAACTCACTTTACACTGACTCCACAACCTTGGCTGAAACAGGGGGACTCCCAGGTCATACTCTGGCCCAGCTGCTTACTCAGCACCTGCAGCCACAGCGTGACAACACGAAAATGGGGCTCTGCTGAGTGGCAGAACTTCAAGTCAGAGGGAACTTTGGAAATCTGAGGATTGGGGCCAACATTGCGAAAAGTGGCTCAGAGGAGCCAGAGGAGGCAGGTTGTGCTGGCAGGGGTATGTGTGTGTGCGTGCTTTAAATTAACCAGAAATTCTAGCTGGCAACACACAGCAACATCTGAAAATACACAAACATTTTAACAGCTAACTTTCAATTTAAATTAATATCAAATCCCCCAAGTCCTGCATGTAATTATAATTATTACATCGCATAAGTCAATCACATAAGTATAAACATTATGTCACATAAGTTACAGCAATTATTAATATGATAATTTTTCTGTTTCTGTGTGAAATGAGGACTTTGGGGGGTAAAGGGGTTGTGGGTGAGTTCTCCCTTCACTGAAATTGCACAGTGCTTGTTGGTTTTTCCCTTCTTGCTT
>NW_020956091.1:263879-285623 GCF_003031625.1 Empidonax traillii
TGTTTAAGCAGAAAAGGTCATACTGGACAGATCATTTGAAACAAATGAGAACCATTTGCCAGCAGGGTGAATGCCAGTTCCTGAGTGCTAGAATTGGGTCAGTTCCTGAGAAAATTGGGTTGGAAAAAAATAAGTAGTTGGGATTTGAAACAATAGGGCTCCACAACACAACCATCAGTGCTGGAGCACCGGGAGGGACCAGTGAGTGCAGGTTGGTGCTGAACAGTGCCTGCTGGTCCAGCCTCCTCTGGCCACCCTCCTGTCCAAAACAACCCCCTTTGCAAAATGCAGATGCTTCTCTCTTCCTCTCTTTGTGCTGGTAGCTGATGCTTGTGTGTCTCCCCCTGCCAGAGTCGGTGCAAACCCCAAGCTGGTCCTGGAGGAGCTCAGCTGAGGGCACTCCAGAGAGGATCCATGCAAAGCCCTTGTGTAGGAGAGACACCAGTGGCTCAGGGCACACCTCTGCATGAAGGCCACATGCTCAGACCTTGGCTTGTACCGACCTGACTGTAGCTGTCAGCAGAGCTGACAAGCTGTGGGACAGACAGGGCAAATCCCTACACAAGCTGGACCAGAGCCTTACAGCCTGGAGGTCAGGGCAGGGAGAGGCAGGCAATTTGCAACTCACTGACAATTCTGCAGATGGGGTTAAGTTGCAAAAGAGTCCTTCATGAAGTGATGACAAGCTCATGGAAGGAGATGGAACTGAAAACAGCCCAGCTCTGGCTCACCAGCCAGCCCTGGGAGGGTGCCCTGGCAAAGCTCTGAGCTGTTCCCGAGCTCTGTGGCTGGTGGCATCACTGCTGGCTGGGCTCAGCCCTTCACTGTGGTGCCCTCCTGTGCCCACCTTTCTTTGGAGCCCCACAGTAGCAGCAGCAAGACACTCCTGTGCCCAGCAATGGGAAAAACCACAGGCATTGTTTCCCGCTTGTCTGCCTTCCCTGTTGCAACTGTATCTGGAAGCTGACTCCTCTGGTTTGCTCATGGATTAGATTTTTGGGGATTTGTCAGCTGGGTGACTGACTCCTGGAGTCATTATGTGCTCAGGAACATCTCACAGAAGCTTCCTCCTCCTCCTCCAGGAGCTTGGTCAGGTCCCAGAGTCCCACAGCTGCTCTGCACTAAAGGCCAGGGCAAGCAAACTTGTAAAAGTGCCTCTGGGCTGAATAAGAAATTTCAAAGAGCAGAGAGGCCCCTCTCTGCTGGGCTCTTGGGCTCTGACAGATATGCAGTTGCATGCACAAACCAAAAAGTGCTTCTGTAAAAAAATCTGCCTCTGTTTGACGAAATAAAGGAACAGCAGCATCGCTGCCGAAACGTTTCATTGCAAATGGCAAAGTGGCTGGCAAAGATCATTAATGGAGCTAAATACAAAAGATGGGCCAAATCTCTTCTGGTTAAAATATATTTGATATATTCAACCCATTCTTGCTGCACTGGTTCTCTCAAGCAATCCATTGTCATCCTAGATTAAAATACGGGGATGTGACAGTTCAGAATAAAAGCTTTCAACTTTGCAATTCAGGTCTGTGTTTAGAAGCAGCTTTCTATTGGAACAAAATAAAACCTAAAAGGCTCTAGCTATGAACGGGCCATTTGATATCGAATAGCCCGAGCCATTTGATCCAAAGGGATAGTTTTGAAATTGCCAGTGGCGTGGAAAATCGATGGCTTGTAAAAAGCCTCTTAACTGTCTCTCGTTTCAGGGAAGCCACTCTGTTTTACAGAACTTGCATTAAACAAGGCACCACAATAAAGGACTCAGTAATTCTGAACAGACTGTGGCCTCCAGCACAGCGTTGTGGATTGCACTGGAAAGGGGATGTCACCATGAGGAGACAGGCTAGGAAGAGGAGCGTGAGACAGTGGAGACAGAGTGTTGCAAGAAAAGAAACCCCTTCTTTGCACTAATAAATTAAATACTTACAGCTATCATGGGATTTCAGGAAATGCTGGACAGAATCCAGGCTCTCTAGCAATGCACAGCGTCAATATTTATCTTTTGGTGAGTGGAGACCTCAGTTTTCCATATTTCTTTGCAGATGGCTACTATCCCGGCTTTGATGGCATCTTAGAAGGGGACAGCAGCTGTTTGAATGTGCCTATATCATGTAAGCCAACAAAGCAGCTGCCATGGAGCTGGCTCTGCTGAAATCTTTGCTTTCTGTAATCAGTGCTGTTCCCAGAAAGACCAGTCCAGCTGAAAGCTGAGCATCACACACTCCCTCTCCCTGCCAGATGACTCCGTGGTGGGTCCCCGGCTGCCTACGAGGCACCCCTTACACACATCCATCATCAGTTCCCTGCCATTCCCAGTGAAATGGTTTCTGTGTGGAACGTGTCTCCTACCTTGGGAACACACCCTGACCAAAGTGTCCCCATCCTGTTGGCTCCTGTCTTCACACTGAGTCATCTTCTGCTCCTTGAGCAGTTTCTTCCACAACCTGTCCGTGCCCTTTGCCCACACAGGGACTTGCTCTGACTCTGCCTCCCCTGCAGCTGGGCTTGGGCTGGGAGTTTAGCAGAGACTGTGAGAATAATTTCATTCTTATTGTGGCACAGTGTCGGTTCTAACAAAGGACTGGGTTCTGCTCTGGCACACCAGAGCACGTAAAACTTCTGTAGAAAAGATTTACAAGGTGTGCTGAGGAATTAGACTATAATTAAATAGACATATAAAAAAAAGAGGTTGAAACCGTTATTAAAGTAGAAACATTTTGCATGGAATGCTGTCACATTAACTACGAAAACAAGCCTGGCAGCAGAGCAGGACACTGCAGATTGGCCCTGAGGCCGTGCATGGGGAAGGCAACAGGATGGGCAAAGCAGTGTCCCCAGTGTGCAAAGAGCAGCTGCCTCTGATGGCACCAGCACAGACAGCAAAAGGAGCCAGTGCTCCACCTCACTATTCAGGCCTTGCTTTACATTCCCAAAGTAAGGACACACTCCTGGCTTTTGCCTGTTTCATCTTTTAAAAGTGATTTTTTTCTCTGCAAGTCTCCAAGCCCTTGGGATAAGTAAAATAAATTTCCTTTTCCTTCTCCTTTAAACTCCATCCAACGTCTCGTACTGGAGAGTTGACGGAGGTGTTGGCAGAGGTCTTCTGGTGCAATCATTGTGCAGTGGGACTAATAAGAGAAAAGACAGATATTCTGCACAGTTGAATGCCCTGCCCTGGGGTGCCAGGGGACCTGGCAACTCCCACTCTCCTATTTTTCACCTCCTGCCTTTGTCTCCAGTTGGGATGCAGCGCTGCCACTGCAGTGAGCAGGATCTGGAGCCAGTTCCAGAGGGATGAGCACAGGGTCAGTGCATGAGCAGGGCAGCTGCACAGGCAGGAGGGAGGGCAAGGTCCAAATCATCATCACAGAATCGTCCTTGAACCCTGAGCTGCAACTCTGAGCATTTAAAACAGCGTTTTCCCTGGGGGCAGATGTTTTCCCTGGAGTGTGAGGGGACAGCAGTGCTGGCCTGCTCTCCTGTGCCTTCCCCATCCCATATGGTGACCAGGAATCACCAATGCAAACAACAGCCCCTTATGGCTCACATGAATATCTCACTGGTGTCCTTTTCAGATACAGATCTGAAAAGGACATTTTCCCCCAGGAAAGAAGCGTTAACCCAGAATAACTGCTTGGGGAGGACAGACAGCCCCTCCATGATATCTGCTGACAGCTCTTATCAGAAAGCCAGTGCTGAATTAGGACTAGCCTAAGTACTGTCAATTATATGAAAAGGTGTTTAAATCTTCCCATAAAAAGAAAAAAAAATGAGAAGACACTGAAGTTAGGAATGACCACAGGAAGGATTTCAGAACAGCCAGAATGTAGCTGGAAAGGGATGAGACACATTGGTCCAACAATGGTGTAAATACACACACACACATACACACACACATGCTTGTTTGAAAATACTTAGTTTAAGCATCACCTTGAACTCTGTGCAGATACAACCAAAGTTATTTTAAGAACACAAACATCATAAATAAATAAAAGAGTGCAGGAAAACTCTTTCAAATTCATGTAGAAATTATGGTATGCATCAATCCATATTCTGCACTACACTGAGTTTCAGACACACACTCACACAAAATAAAATTAAAATATAAAGCAGTTATGGCTTACCATAAGGCATCAGGATTTTCCTTTGAGCCAGGTAACACACAACACAAAATATTTATTAGCTCTTAAAAAGCAAAAACCAGAACAGTAAAATGGAAGAAAAAGCCCTGCATATGTTCCTGTTTCTAGAGAGTAGGTTTCAAGCAGCTGCCTGAGAACAGCCAGCCTGGAAGTGTCCTGTGTGTAGAATGCACACGATGAAATAGGGGAAAAAACCACCAGAGCTCACAGGCATCTGGCTCAACATCCCCTCCCAGGGAGCAGAGTCAGCACATTACACTCATGGCTTGTAGTAAACAGCTCCACAACGACATGTGAGGGATTTTCCTGCCACAGGGTGCAATTTGATCAGGAAAACCTTGATTAGTGCGAACTGAAGGGTTTGGTGGTTCCACCGAATTTCCAGCAGGCTCCTGCCTGGCTGTGGACACCAGCACAGGGACAGAGCCACAGACCCTGCAGCAAGAGGCTTGCTGGGGGCTCTGGGGCGAGCAGGTGGGAAAACCTTGCCAACCCTGCCTGCTCTGGGAGGATTCAGGTCCCCCAGTTCCCATCACCTGTAACGCCGTGACTGCTGCAGGTCTGCACATCCTGGACTAACATCAGTCCCTCAGCTGTGCACAGGCAGGTCTCCACAGGCTGATGGAGACAGCTGGACTTCCTTATTTGCTGGGAGAAGAAAAAAAAAACAACAACAAACAAAAGTGTTGTAAAGTAAAACATTTTTTATCCAGTGGGAAATTTTGTTGTTTGCGTGGGGCTCCTTGATCAAAGAAAAACCTTATTCTCCTGAAATATGTTTTGCCCAAGGTCCTGACCAGATGACTGTGGCTTTCAGGCAAGCAACAGAGCAGCTGGAAAAACCTGCCCTCAAGCAGTTACAGGAGGACGTGACACTGGTGGGATGGAGTTGATTCACTGAGAGCTGAGACCTCACGTCCTGAGGAAGATCCTGGCTCTCCAGCTGTAAACTATTCTCATGGTGAAGAAGAACCTGCTGGCAGGACGGCCCTCCAGGGAGCTGCAGCTACAGCTGGTTGGTCTTCCCCTGCACCAGCTGGCCAGTGAAATCAGGAAGAGGTTAGATTTCACAGGTATAATTTGCCTTGTGGATGTTCTTGCACAGGTTTGTTCTGCAGCAGGAAATACGATCGGGGGAAAAGGTTAGAGCAGATTCTTCTGTCAGCACTGAAATCCCCGTGCACACAGAGCGTGGACACATTTGGGAACAGTGAAAAGGAAAGCAGAGGAACAGCAATCCAGGGGAGATGGATGAGCTGCTTTGCAGCTCTGCTCTCTGCAAGGCATTCCTGGCAGGGTGCCTTTCTCCAGCAGCTGCTGCAGGCCTGGGGTCTGCCAGGGAAGGTGAGGATGGGATAACAGGGTGGTCTGGCTAATCCTGCTCAGCTGTGCTTGGAAAGGCAAGCTGTCCCCTGCCATGCTGGCAGTGGGAGAGCCTGATTCCAGCCAGAGGAGTCCCTGGGATGTTGGGGCCAGAAGGTTTTGCCAGAAAATTTATCAGCAGTTTATAGCAGTGATGAAGGATTAGGTCTACATGACCAGACCTGAAGGTAACACTGCTCCAAGCTCTCCAAAAGCACAGCAGATTAGCAAAGCCAGAGCCCTGGGTGGGCCATTCCCACACAAGTCTCCCAAAGGTCCTTTTTAATAGGGGTTGTGTTGGGTTTGCCTTCTGGAGAAGTTCACAGAGTTGCACCAACCACAGCCTTTTGCCTTGGGTTAAAAAAATGTAAGGAATGACAGGTTTGATATAAATCAACAATGTTTGATATAAATCAACAATGTTTGATTCCCCACGGACAAAGGAGTGGAAATTTGCCAGAGCCAAAAATCTGATGTCATGGAGGATGTGTAGTTTCCAGAACAGTGAAAAGATGAATCAAGGCACTACTGAAGAGCTATAAAACAGTGACTTGCTGGTTCAGTCCCTGCAGAGACATTACCCCACAAAGCAAACAAATGCCTGAGTTCCCAGCCAACGACTGCTGAGCGTGCAGAGCTTGTAACACCCTACAAGCCGCCTCATCCAAAGACTCCTGCACCTGGAAGTCAAATGTACCCCACAGTCCAGGGTTTGCCTGAAAAAATGACCTACCCCTGTAATGGCTGGATGTGGATTTGAGTCCTCAAACACACAGTTGTCAGGCAGCATGTAGTGACAGGACAAGCAAGAATGGCTTCAATCTGAAAGAGAGCAGGTTTAGGTCAGATATCAGGAAGAAATGCTTCCCTGTGAGGGTGCTGAGGCCCTGGCACAGGTTGCCCAGAGAAGCTGTGGATCCCCATTCCTGGAAGTTGGATGGGGCTCCGAAAAACATGGTCTAGTAGAAGGTGCCCCTGCCCACAGCACAGGGGGTTTGAACTGCATGGTCTTTAAGGCCCCTTCCAACACAAACCATTCCATGATTCCATGATTCTGTGCTCAGTGTCTGTACTCCCTGGAGTGTAACTTCAGGTTACAGGGATGCTGCAAGCCAGGGCTTTGGAAAACCCGCTGCTTCCAGCTCTCAGCAGGAGACCAGAGCATGGCACCTCCCTGACACAAGTTGTTCTCACCCTGCCAGGCTGTGCAACAACTCACAGGTTACTCTCAGTCAGGTAGATTACCACATTTGCCGCAGCAGAGATCATGTTCACACACAAAGGGGGGAGGGAAATGCCAGAGAATGTGGCTCCTAGTCAAAACAATACAGTTCTCACACCACATTTCTCATGCTTGGGCACCGTTAGAGGCACTGCCACCTCCAAAACAGAGCCAGGCTGGGATAGTTTAAATGCAGATCAGTTAGTGATAGGAGAGAACTAGCATTTGCTCCAGGTTCACCTTGGAGGCAGGGTTCAGACAGTTTAAACAAAACCATTGGGTAACACCGAACACCTGAGGTCTCATGATTGAGAAATACAGAATTCTTGCATGCACAGGCTCTTGTGGGTGGGCAGGATTAAGCCCAAAGATCATACTGGTATTTCCTACTAGTTCCCTTCTCTGACTTTCACTGGTGCCATGCTCTGTTGTTGGGGCTTGCCCTGTGTTAGTAAGAGTTGCTTTTGTAGATTTGAGTAATACTACAAAGATGTCCAACAGGAAAAAGAAATATTTCAACAGGCTTTAAGAAATATGCTAATAAATCCTTCACCTATACATCAGTCAATTACCACTTTCAAGATGGATTTTAGCTGGTGGAGAAAGATTTGTCTTAATAGGGAAAAGAAAAACATTGATTTTAATGAAAGGATTTCATTAAAATGAAACAGTTTGCCTGTTTTTGTGAGACATTCCTTTATCCTGTGGGTGCAGCAATCTGCACTCTTCTGAAACTGAGCTGTGCTCTCATAAATTCCTCAAAGTTGGCTGAGCAGTACATTTTTAATCCAACTACAGCCTTTAATATTGAAGAGTTGCTTTCTTCTCCCACTCCTACACCACCTGTCTCTGCAGAAAGCCCCTGGGAACATGCTGCAGGAACAGAGGCATCCCAGGATACTTTCTTAATGAAATCCTACTGACCAGTAAGTCCCTCGAGGCAGGAAGCCCCTTGATCCACGCACTGGCTCAGCCCAAACCATCTGATACGGCTCATTATACACCAAACCATATTTAACTGACCAGGATTTGAACAAAGCCCATGTATTGATAGGAACAGGATAAGCAGGAAAGGTCTCCACAGACATTCAGCCACTGAAATGGGTATGGCCTCGCTGCTCCAGGGCATTGCCTTTAATCCCACAGGCTGGGATTGCAGGTAGGGATGGACAGCAGCACCTCCTGTCCCTGCTGGGTCAGGAGCTGCCAGTTCAGGAGAGAAGGGGCTGCCCAGAACAGAAGGGACAGGGCTCGAGAAGAAGCAAACAAGCCCCAGCCTTGGCTGATCTTCCAACCCACAGCATCTGTCCCTCCTTGGCTCCCCATCTTATCGTCTGAGAATATCCAGCATCAACCAGATTTTCCCATACTTTTAGTTCTCATGCGTGTGAATGTTTGGCACAGAAAACATCCATCAGAGGTCAGAAATTTCTGGTCAGCATAATAAAAGTTAACCACTGTCTTCTTCCTGCTGGGGGAAGAGGCAAGTAAGTAAACTCCCCAGCCTTAATCACTTCTGACAACCCAATTTCAAATGCCTCATTTTGATTAGAAATTTGTCTCATACACGGTTTAAAAAATTTCTGGCCTGCAGCAGCACTTCTTTGTGGGTGCTCTTTATGACCACTCAAAACTGTGAGCCTGATGACTAAACAGTGCGGGGCAGGGTAAAAAATGCCTTTGGATTCCCTTGGTCCATCAAGATCACAGCAGGCCTGACAAATCAACCAGCAACAGAGATACATTTTCATATCAATCCAGCTGTTCATTGTGGAAATATCAGAGCATACTCATTTGTGAAGAGACATCCCACCTTCTGTTCTGCCAGCTGACAGGGGCACCTGTCTGCTCCCCAGCTGTTTTCCTAAAAAAATTAATGGGATTTGGCACAACCTAAAGGCTGTTGGCCAAGCAGGGCTTCCTGAGGACCCATCCTGGGAGCCCAGAGCGAGCAGGCAGGGTAGGACACTGCGGGTCAGAGCCGAGGCTGGAGGGACCACAGGAGATGGTCTGGTCCATCCTGCTGGGCAGAGATGGGCCAAACACACCACCAGTCAGGCAACTGGTTTAAAATCTAAGCAAGACACATCTTAGCCCCAGGCTAAGTCACACACTCTGTTCAGCAAGGGCTGTAGGGAAGGCACGTTTGGAGCTCACCTTGTTTGCTGAGGGGATGCCAAGACTGTCCACGCTCGGCGACACTGCTGGAAGCTGAGGGGGAATTGAACCCCCTGTAGGTGGCCCTGAACACCACCCAGGTGTGCCTGTTTTTTACAGTGTGTCACTGCCACATCCTTTGCTTGGTTTGGGGCTGTTTTTTCACGTTTATAAGCTCAGAAGGGTAACGGTTTTGGTGTCATCATGTAAAGGTGCTTTGCATAAAAAAGCTGAAAAAGCAGCAAACAGCAGAATGCTCTGCACTCCTGGAGATCAGAGTGCAGGAACAGCTCTCTGTCACCAAAATAAAGGGGGTTCAATGTCAGGGGGCACAGCACAACCTGCACTCAGAATACGAGATAAGTCAAGCTGCAATGTTGTCAAGCAGCTGTGGCCTGTCGGGAAGTGAAAACTACCTACATGTTTATGCCATTGTTGAGTAAACTGTCAATTTAGACACGAAATTGTTGTGGCTTTGAAAAAGACAACAATAAGTTTAGTTTTAAAAAAAATTCCTGTTTAGAGAAACTAAATTTACCCTTCTGTGGTTAAAGCTTTCTTGGTTTACGTTGAAGTCCAAGTGAAAAAGCCCAGATGGTGGCAAGGTTTCTTTCCCCATCTGTACCTGAGGGAACAGAAGTAAAAAGATCTGCTCTGTTTTATAGATTTCTTCTAACTACATTATAGCAACTCTGCATTTGCTTTCAATAAAAACAGAACTCCTTGCAGCTTGTTGATATCTGCAAAGGCCAGATGATCTCAACAAAAGAAATGAAATCCCAGTTTGAGGTCACAAAAAATCCGGAAAGAATCAAGTATATTTCCTAAATACGAGGTTTGTCATTTCAATTTATGCATCAAACACAACTCTTGAACTCACAGGGGAAGAACTTTGAATAAAATGTTAATGTAAGTTATCGAAAAGAGCACAGTCAGACACAGCCTGTGTGATAAGGCTCTTTCTAAGCCACCAGCAGGAGTGAAAAATTGGCAAAGGGAGGTTTGAAGCTCCCAAATACACAAATAAGTCTCGATGGAGCCATACACAGGCAATACTACAAAACTGGATAAACAGGCCAGCATGGGACAGCTCACAGAAGGGGCAATAACACTGAGTAAGAAATTAGGTAGCAGACAGAATTATCATTCTTGACTACCCCAGTGAATCAAGACTGTCTTCTTTTGCAACCCTTAGTTTGCATATATAGGAGGAAGGAAACTGAGAATTCCCCTGCCATTTCACCAGAAACAATATAACCCATCATTTAAAATGATATTCCTGGGAAACAGAAGTCAAATGTCACTTCAGTCAAAAATTACCAGATTATCACTGTTGGCAGAAGCATCTTAATTTCATCACTCTATAAATGTCTAGGAGAGAAGGAACAGAATGAACTCACTGTTTCAGTACACAGTGGAATCTGCAAGCTAGACACATCACCCAATGATTAGTGGATGAAAACAGCTTTAACATAAACAGTATTTGTAAGTGAATTCAATATTACTTATCCTTTTCTAAATTATATCACTGCAAGTTTTCAGAGATAATCCTGCTTTCTTTGGCTCTTGTTTGTCAGGGGCTGAAGAATACACAGAGTGTGGGGTGGTTTGTCTTATCAAATATTCCTAAGAAGTTCATGCACTTAGAAGCTTCTGATAGGAAATGGAGTGTTTGTTGCTGCTTTGCTTTTTTCTTCTCTTTCTGATAGGAGAATATGCCATTCTGGAGATCAAAAGCAATTGGATGAAATGAACAATGTGCCATCAGCTCATGATTTCATACCTGTCTATCTGAAACATCATATATGTATGAACACAAATTAACATTTACACTTATAAGTGTAAATTTTTCACTCAGACAGCAAAAGGATTTCAAAAAACCCACTAACTCTGGAGCAGGAGAAAAAGCAACAAACCTTGTTGAACTGCTGAAGAGCAGGAAATGTAGCTCCAGCAGTTTTGTGGAAGATAAAACTGGTAGTATGCCATTGTGTGGGACAGAGTTAATTTTCATCTTAGAATCATAGAATCATATAATAATTAAGGCTGATGATGCCTGAGATCATCCAGTTCAAGCAGCACCAGCGTGTGCACCATTAAACCATATCCAGGTGCCACGTCCACGTGGCTTTTGGACACTTCCAGGGATGGTGACCCCTCCAGTCAGTCCAGGTAGACACATCCACAGCCTTTCCCTCATCCCTGGCCACAAAAGATCAGGTTAGTCAAGCAGGACCTGCCTTTCATAAAGTTGTCGAGATTCTGGTAATTAAATAATTATAATAAAGCCACAATTATAATACTTCAAAGATAGATGTTCATTGAGTTGCTGAAAAATACAAGTATTCCAGCAAGTCTGTCACATTTAAATGTTAGCTAAAAAAAAAAAAGCTACAGAAGTTCCAGACACAGTCTCGTTCTTCTACTTCCCCACTATAATGAAAATTATGTTAAGATGATACAAAATCAAACTTTTAGCAACCACCTGTGAATTTCAGAAAAGTTGATAAGTTCTTATTTCTCTTATATTTCCCTTACTAACAACTACAGGCTATTGTGCTGAAGTTATGCACTGGTCAGCTCTGAAGGCAATGTGGTACAAGCTGTGAAAACTAGGTATTTGTAGCATAATTTACTCTTTGGCCATATAATCAGAATATAATTAGCATGAATTTTTCATTATTAATGAGGCCTAACTAATTAAAACCTCTAATAACTACATACACGCTTTCCAAACAGATTTAATCTGCTAAAGTCATTGCCACATTAAACTTTCAAACATTTTAAGAAATACTCTTGGCAGGGTTGGAACAGCCATTTGAGTGAGAGTTGTAGCCAGCCAGAGTGACTGACTGGTGTGTTTGAACACAGAATCAGAAACAAAGCTCTGAGAAAAAACAGAGGAGTAGCCTTTTTTTTTTTTTTTTCCCCAAATCTCATAGTCTCCACAAACTAAGAGTATCAGAACAGCACCACTTGCCTGGGGCACTGTAGTTCCATCCACCCCTGGCACGCAGAGATGTTAATCAGTAAGTTAAAAGGCTACAGTGGATCGTGGCCAATGCCAACCTGCAGCTGCTGAGAGCAAGATGTACAAGTGTTCTGTAATCAGGACCTGAAGGGACACTGCAAGGGCAGACACAGCACGAGAGCAGACACTGCAGGTGCCTGAGACTATGGGGGGAGATCCCAGTCAGAAGGGAAAAGTTCTATTAGCAGGAGTTCACCATCTTTGATTCAGGAAACAGCAGCTCAGTGTGACGTGGCCAAGGTGCTGCAGTCAGCAAGACCTACACAGACCTAAAAACAACTCCTGAAGAATCACTGGGTGGTGGAAGCAACGCAGTGAAGATCATTAAGTGTGTTGGGTGCCTTGAGTTCTCACAGCTGCTGGAACCACTGCAGCATGCCAGCCACAAGCACCTTTACCAGAGCACATGGTGTGAACCATCTACATTGTGTTTACAGACGGAGCCAGCAATTTACCAAACTTTTAACACCTCCTGATTCAGTGAAAAAAAGTCCATGTCTGAGACATTCTAGCCACAGCTGATTATCAACACATAAAAGGAGTTTGTGGCACCCTGATCAAACCTACCAAGCTCAAATTAATAATAAAATCACATTGTGAAGCTTCGTGACTTTTACATTTCTCTCATGTGGGAGTCACAGAGGATTATTTGCTTACTCCATTCTGATTATTCAAGAGTGACCTTCCCCATGAAGATTGCCAAGGATAGACACGAATCTCATGGTTCATGGAGTTCAGCCCAGAACAGAGGCTTCAGAACAGGATATCATTCCCCTTTAATACTCAAAAAGCCCTTTCATAAGAGCAAAGTTTTCTTTAGAGCTGAAAACTGAACAACAGGCTCAGAACATTTCAACTATAAACTCCTTACTGGCAACAGCAAAAAAAGCTCCAACTGTTGAGATGCGTTTGTCAAGGAATGCTGTTCACTCTGTAATGCTGTTCTCCAGTTTCTGCTTTATGGTGCCAAAAAGTGCTTCAGCAGAAAACAAAGAGCAGCTGGGCGTGTGCAGGTGAAGAACAAGGTCTCACAGGGGAAAACATCTCTCAAAAAAAGAGTACTTTCAAGTCTAAAAATAAAACTGTCCACATCTCTAAATAATCAAAAAGAAATTAGGGTAAAATAAATTTAATCATACAAAATTCTCTTTTAACCTCCATTTGAATAACCCAACTTAACTACAGCTCCAAACCCCTGGCAGTTCTGTTTCCCTAATCTGGATCTAGTAATTAATGACTGCAAACCACACAGAAGATTATCTGTGCTATTGCCAGGGAACAGAAGGGAAGCAGATCACCTCTGTCAGGAGGAGTTTCCATACTGGATTAAGCTTATCAAGACTCAAAAAACTATGTCATTCCAAATATAAAAGCCAGAAGACTTTGGGTGGTTTTCATGTTGTGTAAGACAGGAAAGTGTGTAAATGTATAAAGGCAGGGCTACAAGTGAAGGCACTTTGATCTCCACATACTCTCACCACTGTTTTCCCTGCTGGTCAAAGCCCCACACACTCCAGGTGTGGATGTGTCCCACATCCCTGTGGGGGGGGGAAACACCCAGTCGGTGTTTCTGTAGCTTGGCAAGGAACACATTTCCTGGTCGCTTATCTCCCGAAATGACAACACAGACATTTGAGAGAACATACAACAAATTCTCATTATTTACTACAAATATATAAAAACCGAAGGGAAATCAAATCGAATAACTTGACTACATGGAAGTTATGAAACAGTTTGTACTTTATACACAGCGTATGTACACTGGTCTTGGAAATGGGGGGGGGGGGTTATCCATGCAAATTTAATACAAAACGCTATTTACAAAAGAAAGTAAGAGTAAGAACATTTTTCAAAAGAAACATGTATGTTGGAAGCTCCAGTAATAATGGAAATCCTGAAAAAAAAGGCTTAATACAGTATAGTACAAGTAGACAATCTTCAGAAGTGTGGGAGATGCACTTTACAAGAACATGAAATGCAAAACAAATTGAAATGCACTATCAAAAATTTTCCAAGTATATACACAATTTGAGCATCTGTTTTTAAATGATCCCTCTCCAGCTGTGCCTCAGAACTTCTTCTGCCATGTCCTGCACACATTTCCATATTGACCATTTGGTTACACTGCATTTTCTGAGTTTTATAACCACGAGTTACAAAGTAAAATAACTGAACACCAACTGAATGGTAATTGCAAATCAACCACATTTTCCTTGTTCTAGACATTACATAAGAGTAAAAAGTATTCACATTATTCCCAGTGCATCCCACCAGACCACCCTTTTGCAATACACCTGTGCATGCCCTTCCTGGGAATCCCAGCCTGGCATTACTGCTGGTGCCACAGCCAGCAGTTCCCAGGGCTGCAGCAACGCTTCCTGGAACACATCCTTCCAAAAAACACAACTGGGTCAACATCTGCAAGTGAAGAGCATGAGCCTGCACGTGCTCCAGAATGCACATCAGCACTGAACAGCTACTGGGAGTTCCCACGGCAGGTATGGCACGACCAGACCCTACACAAATATAGTCATTTTGGAAATATTTCACTGGTTCGTTCATTCTAAAAATGAAACAAAGCAAAAAAAGTATCCTTGTGGCATTTCTCAGTATTTTACAATCTGCCTCCATAAAAGTATTGGGGGGGAAAAAAAAAGGTTTGTTTGCTTTATTTTACACGATTTTGGAAGAAGTGAGGAAATCCTCATCAGCGCCAAGAATTCACTTTAAATGAATGATGTAATGTTGTAGCTGAGTTACAAAACTATCTTTTGAGGGAAGTTCTGGTCTCACTGAAGTCTTACAATCACAGACTTGTTTAGGTTGGGAAACCTTTGAACCGACCAAGTTCAACTGCAAACTTAGCACTGCCAAAATGAAAAGTTACCCAAAACAACTAAATTTGCTGCCAGTCTGAGCTATCCTTCCCCTTTAGAGTTTGCTAAGATACTACAGTAACCACGGAAAAACTTTTTGGTTTTTGCTTCTTTGAAGGTTAGGATTCTCAAATGGGTATGTAAAAAACACAATGAAAATTCCTCTTCGAAAATTTAGTCAGCTATAAAACATTTGAACTAAAAATGACTGATTGGAGGATTTTATGATAACTTGTATTCCTTCGAAGGAAATTAATCAGCCACCTTACAGCAATTCTGCCTCCCTTTCCCTCTCATGTTAAAAAAAATTAAAATCAAAACCAGTGAGAAAACAAATACTTCATATAACCACAATTTTAAGATGCTGTCAAATTGTACTACGTGAAATATTTAAAGACAAATAAAGCAAGTGGCAATTTATTATGTAAGAAACACAAGAGCCAGAGCTGCTCTTGTACAGGTTTAAACTGGATTCAGTTAATCACATATATTCTCTATTTTAACAGTGAAGAGCAGCAGAAACTTTCTTGACAGGAAGGGAGTAATTTACCTTCACATTTATTTTACAAAACCAATCTGTACCATGAAATTCATTAAAAAGACACACTTCACCTTTCAATCTATAAATGAATGACACATACCCCAGTGTGCTGATACACAGAACAAACCCAGTAATACTGATTTCACTCCCTCACATGAGAGCACAACGTGAGTTATGTCCTTGGACATCTACACTTTGCCTTTCCCATTCCTGGTCTGAATGAACTCTTTTTTTTTTTTTTTTTTTTTAATCTCAGTGTTGTGTATGTACACACACATTAATTTTATTGAGGAAGCAGGGAAATCTGATCTGCAGATATAAACCCACCTCTCCTGCCTGCAGGAAGTGCTATAAACACCCCCAGGTTGCCTTCTGTTGAAATCAGTTGGATCAGCTCCCTTTCAAACAAGCATTTAAGGAACCAGCAGAAGGAAGAATTGCCAGACGTTCTTCCTTCTCTTCAATACCAAGACACATGGAAGTTCTCTCCTAGTGAAAACAGATGTGTTTGAATTTGGCAACACATTTATGTCAAAAATCTGAGGAACCTGCCACTAAACGATAGCTGAAATAAAGTTTTTAGTGCAATAAATAACTGATGGTTGTCCTCACCCACAATTTTACTAAGGTAACACAGTTTCACACTGTATGAAAGCTGTGCTTCAATGTAATTTTTCCTACCATCTAAATACTCTATTTGGCATATCAGAAAATTTGTATTAAAGAAAATGGATCAGTGTAACATTTTACAGATTCCTTTGACTTACCAGACATCACTATTTTCATTTAAGAATTTGACAATGAAGTCTGCTCTTGTCATACAAGTTTAAGCCATGTTTGCTTTGGGTTCCAGCTCAGGTGTTTCATAAACGAGAAAGGTAAAAATCTTTACTGAGGTCAGGACTAAAACTTGCCTCGATTTCACTAAGGCTAGGATCAAAAAATAAAAAAAAAAATTCTTATGACTCATCTCATAGTTATTTATCGTTTCAAATGAATTGCTCCATGTTTTACGACCATAGTTCTTGGTTAGATTTTGGAAGGCCTCCAGATAAGCGGGTATAGATGGTTTCCTGCATGCCCAGCAGTGCCCCAGCTGGCACTGGAGTAGCAGTGCCAGAAATGGGAAACACTTCTGACATTAAGTGTGGGAAATCACCCCCTTCACAACAATTAATGCCACTGCTTTAAGATCTCACCATATCTGGGACATTATTGCTTAAATGAAAGATCATTCATAAGTGACATACTGCATCCTATGACATAAAACAGAAGAAATACAACAGGCCAGAAGCCCTGTCACTATGCTGACTCACTCTCTTAATTTACAATTCATCCCACATTATTGCAGTGGCTTTGAAGAGCATTCACAATAACTAAAGCACCCTGGTTAACTCAGGAGAACTTAAGGCAGCTTCCTGAAGCTTTTAATATTGACTCTTTTTCATGCCCTATGTAAAAACTGAGCAACTGCAACAGGAACTGAGCAGGCCCCTGGTTTTAAGAATCCCATCAGCTGTAGTAGGTATTGGGGATGGCATCACATCCTGAACAAAACAGAAGGGTATCTCAAACACTGTACATGTTTGGAGCAGGGATTCTGGAACCACAGTATTCACCAGAGCTACTGGTGAACATAAAGAGGAGGGAGGAAAGTGGCTGGCACGCTACATCAAGAGAATTCCTAACATTTACACTGTGGTGTAACTTTATAAAATTAGTTCAATAAAGAAAAAAGCTACTCTGAGATCAGAAAACTTATTTAAATATGACAATGAAATAGTGGAGATCAGTTAGAGACAGAAAACTGACAGTGACAATTTATAGTTCTCAGTTCTATGGCTCACACTGAACTAGAACTTTGCTCTGGTATCAGCAACAACGATGAAATGAAAGACAGGAACTTACTGGTTTTGAATGGCTGGGTCCTTCAAATGTAGCAGGCAAGCATTTTGCTTAGTGACTTATATTACTTTTTTGTTTTATTTCTTGCATGACTTTTTAGATACTGCCTTGAATGAAATTAGAGACTAAAGTTGTTAAAATGACTATTAAGGAATGATTCAAAAACCAGTTAAGAGAGATTGGAAATACCTTATTTCAAAGGTCAGAGCAATCCAGTTTGCTTAAACACATATTTATCTAGCCTAGGATTTATTATTTATTTATTAACTATTACACATATACCAGTTTGTTTTAATGGATTTAAAAATAAGTTTTTGTTTGTTTTTTTTAACTTTTCATAAGAAAAAGGATTTTTCCTGTCAGCTATTGACTTTAGGGACTACAGTAGAAGGAGTACAAAATACTCCTCCATCATTCTTTTATGAATTATATTACAATTGGAAAGAACAGAATGGAATCAAATCTTGTTACGTGCTTGGCAAACACATCCCTCAATCGAAAATAATCCAATATATAATTGAAAATAGAAAATAATAATCGAAACAGAATATAATAATCGAAAATAGAAAATCTATGACAGTCAAAACGTTGTTTTTAATTGAGCTACCTATTCATGAAGAACAAGCTAACACAAACAGATTTCCTATTAAATTTACGGAATTATTTGCAATTTTCTTAGAGAAGAACTCAACTGTGCATGGTTTCAGAACATTCTCAAAACACCAAGGATTTGTGCAGAAGCAAACAAACACAAACTCAGAAGTTTCAAAAAACCACCACAGTGGAAACTTTTCCTTCTCACATTTTTGCAGAAAAATCTCCTGTCTCAGCACAGTGACGTTTCTACAAACTGAGCAGAGCGCTGTGCCACACTCGTGCAGAATTACACAAGAAACCCCATGAGCACTAAAGAGAAACACTGATACTTCGCAACTCAATTATGGATATACCTGTTGTAAAAATGTAATGTGAGATCAGGAGCAACGTTACACAAAATCCTGAACGTCACAGCGTAAACCTGAGATTTTGGCAGTTTTATCAAAATGTCCTAAATTACTCTGTATGAATCACTAGTCCTCATGTCTTAATCGTTGTATTTGTTTGTCCCAGACAAAGAAAAGTAGACAGCTTTTTTTCTTTTTTTGTCCAACAATACATTAAACCAAAAGTGATTAGGTATTATCAAATTAAATATCATAAATAAAAAGTATTTACAGTATTTTCTAATTATTAGACAACAAATAACCAATTAAATTGTGCAACAAACTTAAAACACCCAACATCAAAAATGTGAAGTATTACTTAAACCTTCACATAGTGATTTTACAAAAAAACTATTAAAATATTAAAAAATTTCCATTGTATCTATTTTAAACAAAGAAATTTCAAAAATGTTTAAGACTATTAAGAATTATCAATTACACAGGCACTTCACATGTAAACAATCTACAGTACAACTTAAAAAAAATATTTGGCACCAACCTAGAAGACTGGAAAAACTCAATAAAATGTGTCCTTTTCCCATTGTATGCTTTGTGTAATCACCATACACTCAGACTCAATACTGGCAATGTTAGAAGTGCGTAAAAGTTACAATCAGGAGTGCAAAAAAAAAATAAAGAACGCAAATATTAAGCTTTCAGAGAGTGAAAGTGGATTACAAGTGATCAGTTGCTCATCCTTACCATCACACCATGGCTACATTTTTGTCTTACCTTTAAAATCAAATGATTGACTCAAGAGATTAAAGTGACGGGGGGGGTGTGCTTTGTACTTCTCAAATAATTCAAACATTTTCGATGTAAAAAAAAGAAATCCAGCATTTAACTGTAACACTGAGATGTTAAATGGCAGCTTTTAACTTAACTAGAAAGAGAACCTGATGCTACCACGATCTCTTTGTACATCCAATTACGAAAGAACGAAAGATTAATTATGGTCTTTCAATTGTGAACTGACTCCAAGGTTTTCACACACAGCTCCAGAGTAAGGCTCTCTACAGCATCTGGACAGATATTAGTTTTTGATGGCTTGGGTGTTCCCATGTAGGAGGCTGAAGTGCCTCAGAGCAATCCATATCAGCAGAGCAAATGGGAAGTTGTTGAGCTTCCAAGAAGCCACGTCACACGGAGGAAAGCTGAGACACTTTCAACGCCGGCAATTCAAGCAGAGCTTGAACTGTGAGGCCAACCTTCACCAGACCCCTCTCCTCCAGGATGTGATGAGGCAGGCAAAGTCTCTCCTGCAAAATAACACACTGCATTTAACAAGTCACATCCATGTTTGCCCAGGGCTGTAACAAACACATTCTCTCTGATGTCACACATCATTAAGAGGAAACATCTTTGGCCTTAAATTTCGTATGTGGCTCCCCACAGTGACAGAATGAGCAGAACCTTAGAGTTGAGATCTGTGCAAAGTGTTAAACTAGGAAAGCCTCAGAAGATACATAAAAGATTCAAAAAGTCAAAAGCTGTTTCTTTTCATAAGCAGCTCAATAAACACCAGCTGATGGGTGCTGTTGGCTCAGTGGCTTTCTTCCCCCTTCCCTTCTTTTGTAGACTCAATATAACTTTTTCCCTTGGGAAAACCAGGAAGTGCTGACAGAGTCAATAATGATCCATTCTCCAAAAAAGTCATCTTTCAGTTTCAAAATGCAGCATAAGCTGGACAATTTTCCAGACTGCCAGCTGGTGCTACAAGTACTTTGGGAGGTTTATCTCAGCATCTCTGACTTCTGAAGGGCCTGTGATTCCATACTAGACAGAAGCTGTGGCAGGGCAGTAGCCCAGGCTTCTGAACCCATGAAATAATTTTCTTGTTGCACTAAGAAGGAATCAAGGGAGGTTTTTTGTCTCATGATATGCAGGAAATGGTTGACTCCTTAATTTTTTTCCCCTCATACAAGGAGGTAAGAGGATAAACTTGAGCAACATAAGCACAAGTAATGGACTGCAACTATGGCTGTGCTAAAAAAGACAGCTACTCAGACAGGCTACAGACTTCTGTAAATGCTGGATATTCCCCGAAATTCATGCCAAGTGAGTTGCTAAACTCAAGACTTTCAAATATTAAAACTTCACCCTCTCACATCAGTTCTTTTGTTAAGGTAACAATTTATTTTACAAGGAGATCAGTAGTATTTTTACTGTGAGGAACTACCCCCAAGGCTCCCAAGCATTAGCTGACATTTTCTGTGGTTATTCATAAGTCAATAAAGCAATCAGTACCTGTGGAACACCCAGTTTTTTACAAGCATCGAGAAAGTTTTCAACATTTCTTCGGCACTTTGCCATGCTGAGTTTAGGCTGTAAAGACAGGATGTTAGATCTTCATCAGACATTTGTGACGGACTGTACATTTCTGATGTCAATTCACTTACAGTTGCTAAAACACATTCTGTGAATAACCAGTATGTAAAAATAGCTTTTAAACTAAACATCTGAGTCTTGTTTAATGCTCATTCCAGAAAAACCGAAGAGGGGAGTTCGGCAAATTAATATGGTAAACATGATTCATGATGTTTTAGTATTGAAATTCAAAAACTTGCTCTCATAGCAAGATGTAAGAGAAGTGAGATAAATGACCTACCACTGCTGGCGATGGGACGTGAATGCTGGCAACAGATCGTGGCCTTATGTGATTGGCTAAATGGCAAAGAACCACCCCATCCATCAACGCTGCTCCGATGTCATCTGGCAAAATCACCTTCAACCTTGACTCAAGATTCTATAAAAAAGGACATAACTGAGTTACTTTCAGCGTTAGCTAATTTGGAATTTTAAACCCAGGGTATTTTAAAGAAGTTTAAAAGGAACGTTTTAATACAAAAGTAAACGGAGTCAGTTTACACTTCACTGAGTATAAATGCACTTTTCTCCTTCTTACCCTTATATTCCCTTTGTTTTGCTGGGTTTTTCTTGTTTTGCCTTTTTTTTTTTTTTTTTAAATTACACAATTGAGAAAAACATTCTACCAACAATGACCAGGATACGCAGCTCTCAAATCCACAAAATGAACTCACTATCTGTTAACAGGAAAGCACAGAGCTTTAAGGACAGGAATGTCATACTCAATATATCATCAGTATATATCAGTATACTCAATATCACTTGTGCAGATGACAGTTAAATAGCGCAGGTGGCCACAAAGTGTCCACTCTTGCGTTGCAAAATGGAGGAGGCAAACAATGATTTTCCCCACCCCAGCAAGACTTCACTTCTTAGGAAGTGAACCAGACAAACAGAAACATCCTTCCCAGGAGTCACACTGCAAATAAGTGCTGAACTGTTATGATTCAGTTAATTGTAACTGTTAAATTTTATCTTGAGAACAGAACCACACAGAAAATTACTTATTGGAAATCTGAAATGCAGATCCCGTTCAGTGTTGTGTAACTTGTAGTGACACTCAAAAAGCATTTGGCTGTTCAGGAAATCATCATCATTTTTCTTCAAGTCTCAGGTCAAACAGTAGCAAACACAGGCAGACTTACTGTCTCCCTAAGA
>NW_020956091.1:286500-287805 GCF_003031625.1 Empidonax traillii
AAAAAAAAAAATCTATGACCAAGGATAAAAACTGCAGAACTTTAAAGAATATATTTAAGCAATATGATATGAAAGATAATATGAAACATCTAATTAAATGCAGAGATCATCTTAAGTGTAAATGGATAATTAGAAAATATGGAGACAGAATTGAGTTCAATATTGAAGTATGAGTTTGAGATATACAACTCCATTTGCACTTCTTCAAGCATAGCTCAATCTAGCTTTGAAAGTATTTTCACTGTGTTTTACTTTTAATGAATTATAAAGTCATTAAGGAGTCTAAAACCAGAACAGAACTCCCTGATATAATTTAAAATTAAAGACTTAAAATATACACACACACATATGTGAATGTGTTAGGTGTCCATATGCAGAGACACAGTGATTGCTTGTTAAAGAACTAACTGAAAAATATGAAATGTCTCATCTAAAAGTTCAGAGTTTTTTCTTTAAAAAGAAGGTCTGTTAAATAATAACATCCACTTTACTACCCTTGGTGGTCAGAAAGCCTTCAAATTACTATTATTTTATAGGATACTGACAAATACAAACTCTTCTGTTGTAGCACGTCTGTATCCTTACGTAGTTTATGCCATGTTTTGAGAAAAAAAATAATCAAAACTTACACCTGGAGAACTTTCTATGTTGTTTTTAATAGTTTGGATTTTGGTAAGAGATTTAAGAATCAAAAATACAAACTGTACAAACTGTGACTGGGGGTAAAATTGCAGTATTTCTACCTAGATTTCAGAGGACTGAAAGTCTGCTTTGGACAACACAACTTGCTTATGAGGGTATGGCTGAGCCTTGGAAGGGTCAGGGTACAACAAAGCACATAAAACTACTGCCAGAGCTCTGCTCAAGGCATCCTTTCACAGGAGAAATTATAAAAATGTTCTACTTTTGAAACCTGCCTCAGCCACCAGACCTCCAGAACAACTGTATGCTGTTTCTCTGTTCTTTGACAGGGAGTAAATCTGCAGAAAATAAAGCAGTAGCAGGAAAAAAAAAAAAAATAATTAAAATAATCACTGTGCAACTTGAGGATCTTCCAGTTATTAATCTGCTGAAGCAGCTGTCTGTGCCCTTCCCAGTACTATGCAGTGATGAACACACCGAGTGAATTCCTGTACTGTGACATCTGCCATCCTTACTATCTACTGCAGCCTGGGAAATAAACTTCTGTTCTACCACCCTATGTTGGAGAACGACAGCTTACCTGACCTTGGTTTGAGACCAAATGGACCATGAGTGTTACTCTCTGTCCTTTCATAATCCTGTTAAAAGAGATAAAGTCAATTT